>NW_028277058.1:54247500-54547500 GCF_059951505.1 Python bivittatus
GAAATTTAGTTAGTAGTACTTAAATGACAGACCACCAGAAAATCCCAGAACTGCAGACTACACTGGGAAGGTCTCTCTCTCTCTCTCTCTCTCTCTCTCTCTCTCTCTCTCTCTCTCTCTCTCTCCACCTCCACCTCCACCTCTATCCATCTATCCATCTATCCATCTATCCATCTATCCATCTATCCATCTATCCATCTATCCATCCATCAAGGTGGCAATGGCAAATCACTTCCATATTGTTGCTAAAAGAAACCTTGGATGGACAGGTGTTATTACCTTTAAGGGTCGGAAGATGTATAACGCTTCCATCTGCATCTTGAAAAATGTGGATGAGGGAGTTTCAATCAGGTATCTGGGAAGATGCCACAGCATCTCTCCTCTCTACCAGAATGGAGATCTATGGCTAACACAAATTGTCTGAAGACTTAACAGTGCAATAGTTTGTGTGTGTGTGTGTGTGTGTGTGTGTGTGTGTATGTAGAGAGAGAGAAAGAGAGAGAGAGAGGCATTCTCACAGGTACTTATCAAACAGTAGTTGGGAAATATTTGGAATAAGTGATGCAAAATGGAAAAGGGGGGGGTAATCTCTCCTCAGTTTTTTTTTCATTTATTTTATTTGCTCAATTATATAGCCACCCGTCTCACTTTTACCTGACTCTAAGTGGCTTACAATAAAACAAAAACACAAAATACATAATAGAAAACACAAATAAAAACACATAGCAGCCGTGCATGATCTAACCTATCATCTGTACAACCAGGAGTTGAGCTGTAGCCCACACCCAAGGCCCCAGGCTCGAGCACAATGCCAAGATTTCAAGGCCTTATGAAAGGGATGGGGCCTATCTAATCTCAGGGGAATGATGTTCTAAAGGGTGGGTGCCATGGCAGAAAGGGCTCTCCTTCTGAGCCCCCACCAGCTGAAACTCCCTAACTGGTTATACCCAGAGCATGACCTTCCTGCCAGATCAGATAGGACAGGTGGAAACAATTGGGGAGAGACAGTCCCATAAGTAACTTGGCCCTTTGCCATGTAGGGCTTTTAATGTGACAACCAAACACCTTGAATGCACCCAGAAGCACAACGGAAGCCAATGCAACTCCCAGAGCAGTGGTGTCACATGTGCTGAGTATCTGTCACCAGTAAATGCCCCCACCGCCACATTTTGCCCCAGTTGAAGCTTCTGAATATTCTTCAAGGGCAGTCCCATATAAAGCACATTGCAGTAGTCCAATCTGGAGGTCACAAGGGCATGAGTGACTGTGAGCAGGGCCCCCCAGTCCAGGAACAGGCACAATTGATGCACAGCCCTAAGCTGCGCAAAGGCCCTCCTAGCCACGGCTGCCACCTGTTCTTTCAACAGGAGCTATGAGTACAGGAGGACCCCCAGACTGCACACTGGATGTGTCTGGAGCAGTGCCACCTGATCCAGACCCAAAGATGGAAGGTTGCCAGAACCAGGAGGTCCACAAACCCAGAGCCACTCACTTTTGCTTAGGTTGAGCTGAAGCCTGTTGCGCCCCATCCAGGCCCCCACAGTCTCCAGGCACTGAGACAGAACCTTCATGGCATCACACAGGATGCCTGGGGCAGAGATATAAAGCTGGATATTATCAGCATATCTCACCCCAAACAGTTGGATGACCTCACCCAATGGCTTCATGTAGATATTAAACAGGAGGGGAGAGAGTACCGCGCCCTGAGGCACCCCACAAAGTAGGGGCTGGCTAGATCTCTACCCCTCATCAACACTGACTGGAACCAACCCTAGAGGAAGGATGAGAACCAGCACAACACCATGCTGTCCACCTCCAACTCTCAGAGCTGGCCCAGAAGGATACCACAATTGAAAGCTGCCGAGAAGTCAAGAAGAGCAAGGACGGATGCACCATCCTCATCCTGCTCCCACCAGAGGTCATCCAAGAGTGTGATCAATACTGTCTCAGTCTCATACCCAGGCCTGAACTGTGACTGAAAAGGGTCCAGATAATCTGCTTCTTCCAGATTATGAAGAATCTCTTAAACTGCAAAGAACCATCTTCTCTATAACCTTCCCTAGAAAGGGAAGGTTGGAAACTGGACAAAAATTATCCAGAATGGTGGGGTCTAGTGATGGCCCCTTGAGGAGGGGCCAACCACCTCCTTAACTAACTCCTCAAAGAGGTCTTAACCAGCCAGGAGGGACATGAGGTGGCTGCACTAACAGCCCCAAGGACTCTGTCCACTTCCTCACTCCCAACACAATCAGACTTTTCCCAGTTCCACATTTATTCCTCAGTTTGTTTACTGATGGGTCAACAGTTTGAGGATTGCAGCAGCTGCACTCAGGAATGAATGTTTTGTGTAACCTTGCTAGCCTTCAAAACTCCTACTGGTAAATTTCATCAGCAATTTGGCAAACAACCAAGGAGTAATTCATTAACAATTTCCATTGAGAAACAAATCAAAAACAAAGTCTGCAAGCTGTCAGACTTAGGTACCCGAAAGATCAGCCATACCTGATGTCCTTACATCACTATGGTTATGGCACATGATTGCCTCCCAAAAGTTTATAGGGCATCAGTCATCTATGAGTAGTACGACCTTCCTTTAGAGTGTATTTCTAAGGAGGGTTCTGAAGAACTAAAATGACAATACCCTCATAAAGATGACATAGGACTGTGGAACTGGGAAAAGTCTGATTGTGTTGGGACTGAGGAAGTGGACAGAGTCCTCGGGGCTGTACCAGGACATTCCAGAGACAGAGAGAAAATCAGTTTCAGGCCTTGTGAGGACCTAATTATGGCTCTGCTACTAGACCACGGATTATTTTTCCCAAATTTCTTCCCAAAATATCCTCTGCTCCCACCCTCCAAAAACTGGCAAAATGCCTTCTCTCATTTTCTGTGCCAACCAGAAAAATGGGGCTAGTATCTCAGAACTAATTTACTGACCCTCTGTGGACTTTCTATGGATGGTGTTTAATGCAGACTTATTGAAGAATCCTTGTGATGAAATATTTTGAACCTACAAAAAGCAATATCTGGAAGTCAAGATTTGAGGGGGGGCCCTCCTTCAACCTGGTGCCTTCCAGCGGGGCTGAAACTACATCTCCCAGAATTCCCAGTCAGTGGAGTCATTGGACATATTGGCAGAGTTCAATTCTGGGAGCTGAAGTCTAGGGGCTGGGATAGCTATAACTTTGTTGCAACCTCAACTCTAATATTCAAATCAGGAGAGAAAGAATTACTTTCTTATTTTACCTATGTAAAAGGCAGAGTTTTCTTCTGTGGCAAAATCATCAATGTAAGACATCCCCAAGGGCATGATAGGTGCTTCCCCAATGCCACGGAGAAGGTTCCCAGCAAACACAAAGAGCCACAAGTAGGAACTTGTCATTTTTTCACATCCTGAAAACAAAAGATGCCCCAAAAAGTTGTAGGGTTCACAACCTGATCACAATACTAGTACTTACTTACTTACTTACTTATTTATTTATTTATTTATTTATTTGAATTTATTCTAGCTTTTATGATAAACCGCCCAGAGTCGCTCACTGAGTGAGATGGGTGGTGACTAAATCTGAAATATAAAATTAATTAATTAATTAATTAATTACTACCTGAGCACTACACCATACAAAGTAGCAGGCGTTCACTGATTCCAAACCTTGCAAGCCAATGTCTAATTTACAGCAAGTTTCTAGCTCTTGTGGTGTGGGTGAACTGCTCAAACAAGTGTAATAACAATTGCAAAAGCAAGCTCTTGGTCCTGGGGTAACTTTGATGCATGGCAGGAGAACCACCTTCCCACAGGTTATCAGTAAATGCCATCCCCACTTTCCCTTCTTGGAACACTGGGAGGGAAGAATGGCACTAATTTCTCTCAAGGGGCAAACAATTAACCTCACCCTGAATACTCTTGCTTCATTGCAAGTCCACAGCTTCCAACGCTTTCTCTAGTTATGTCCTTAAACCTAAGAGTTTTGATTCCATATCTTGAGTGTTCAATGAACCCAATCTAAGTAAGAAAGTTTACTTAGATTGTGAGGGCAAACAAACTGATCAAACTGGAAAATCACGGTATGGATTGCTCAGCAAACAAGGGAGAGGACAATACCGTGAAGCATCTAAAGAGGAGATTTACAGTACTATGAATCTAAAGAATTAGATGATCTTTCCGGAACTTGCTCGTGGATACTTAACACCTGAGTGCTCACCTCTTGAATGAAGCAACACTCCTCCCCTCTAAGACAGCCCAAAGCCACTGGAAAGTTTCACTTACCTAGAGCAGTTGTGTTTCGGGAACTTTCGGCAAGTCCATAATGATGGAGAGGCGCTGACCCACAGGCCGAAATGCTTGCGGATGAATTGGCCGAGGAGACAGCAATACTTTTGTAATTGTAACTGCAGAACAAAAGCCAGGATTGTGGGACTGGAAAGTGAATGTTTTCTTTCAATTATTATTATTTTAGAAAGAAGATCTCTCCATGGGATCCTTTAGGTCTGATCAGTGGTTGTATCGATACATGGTTTGGGTTAACACAACATGCTAAACCCAGGTGAACCAAACACAATCACTGCGTTCATGTAACAAGTCCAAACAAATCCACAATAGAAAAAGCATTTTGTTTTGATTTTCCCCTAGGAACTATATCCACATACTGTATGTGGAACTTCCTCGCATGTTATTTACCTGGGAACTTGTAAGGAGGACTAATTATTAAATGAATTAAACCCTGTGGTTTGGGTGTGTATGTGAATGAAGGTTTAAAATAGGCACTCTGCTCCTGGTCTAACATTCTAGCCACCCAGCACACTTCCTACATAGTAGTTACAGTATATTCACACAACAGTTGAATATACAGTTAGAGACCTAACAGTTGCAAGGTTACTTTTAAACTTGGATATATGTCTGTGTATGTATGTTTTACAACCTTATACAAACCCAGTTCATTTGCTTAGTTCATGGTAAGCAGTGTCCATGGAGGTGGAGGTAAGTTAAAATTGTCAAAGTGGCAGACTGGGCATCATGATGTAAGCCCCACCCCTTTTGCATATGCACTGGCATTGCACACATGTTTAAAAGAAGATGGGCTTGAACTACAACACTCCTCCACTGTCTTGCTGATGCTGACCTCCCCTCCATGGACACCATTCTTTATGGTCCAGTGGATTACATAAAACTAAAAAAATAGATAATTCAGCCACTGTCAAATATTTTATGCAGTCTTCATATAATTTTACTCAATATTATCTGTCTGTCTATCTCTGTCTCTGTCTCTGTCTCTGTCTCTGTCTCTAATCCATCCATCCATCCATCCAAAGAAGGCCATGGTATAAGGCAGTGGTCTCAAGTTTGAGCTGAGACCACATCAAATCACCTCTTTACTTTCTTCCACGTAGGCTCCTGGTACCCCTCATTTTAGATAAAAATAAATAAATACATGAAGGAAGAGTGAATGGGTTGAGAGAAAGGGGCAGAACAAGAACTTTGTGTCTAGGTGGCTTGGTGAGGTGGAGGTGGAGTTGATGAGTCAAAAAGACGGAGGTGAGAAGTTTAAAGAACCACGTGTACTCCGTGAAATGGTGTGTGCCTACAGGGAAAGCAATGATGGTTTCCAAGAATAGAAAGACATGGAGACATACAGTGAATGATGTTGGTGTAACTTGAATGCATTAGATTTCCTTTTATTTCTCTTAGTTCCTGTCTTTCTTATGCTTATGATTCCTTACTCCTTTTCTATGCTGTGCATAACATAGCTTACCCTGAAAGTGGTGAATAGGTATGTATGTATCTATGGAAAGAAGGAAAGTCCTGCATCTGACAGTAATGCTTCAATGGACACCCATTCACCTTCAACAGGTACCTCAGTATGGCTAGATTCATATAATCCACCTAATTTGGGTACTGAATCTTATTTTCTGCTCCTACCATATTATAGCTCTATTCACAACATAACAACATAACATGTCCCTTAAAGATCCACTAAAGACCTAGCAACTTGGTTGGTTTTAACCTTGATTAAGCTTTGTGCATATTTTACCATCTTGCACAAATCCTGCCCTGTTTATGGTTCAGTGAATTTTGCAAACTAAGAAAGAGGGTTAATCCAGGAACCAAATAAAGCATGTGCAGCCTTTAATCATAAAGTAAACCAACAGGCTGGGTTCGTACTACGAGCCACACCACAATTCAAATAAGGAGAAAGAATCAGGTCATGTTTTGGAAAAACAAAAACCCACTGTTACTCAGGTGATCCGGCTGCAGCCTTCAAGGTGGCAAGAGATGTTCTTTGCAAGTCAGGCAAACTCCACTTACTGTCCCATGATGAAGTGTGGCATCACTGATAGAAAGGATCCAGAGGCCATGATCAGAGAACCTGCTGCAATCACCTTTGGGCGGTGAACTTTTGGTCCAACATAACTCACCAGAACCATTACCAATAAGTTTCCTGAATCAGAAGAAGAGACATGAACAGCCCTCTCAGGAAAGGGAAGCCCTTTTGCTGCCAAGCTGTAACATCTGCCCCACAGAGGGGGTCAACTTACCTATCTCAAAGCTCCCATCAATCAAGCCAACCACAGACGATGAGATCTCAAATCTCCGCTCAATCTGAATCATCGTGCTCTTCATGTAGCTTCCTGAAAAAGCTTTGGCAAAAAAAGAAAATGCCAGTGCTCCAAGAAATATCTAAGGTGAAAACAGAGATAAAATAGTGAGCTGGAAAAGGAGCTGTTGCTAGAGAGTTGATAGAGATATCTCATATCTCTAATGCTATAGAGCATTTTTACTATTGTTATATTATGGAGTATAACACGCCCTTCCAATTTTATTATTTATTATTTATCCATCCATTATGTCTGTATCTCACTGCAATCCAATCAAGGGCCCACAGGCAAGTGAAATGCCCATGAAAAAAATTGGAAAAAAAACAACAATAAAATAAGCAGTGAACAGCATCAATCCCCAAAGGCCGCACAAAAGAGCTTTTGTTTTAAGTTGTTTGCAGAAGGTAGTTAGGGTGGGAGCCAATCTAATTTTGACCAGAAAGCTGATCCAAAAAACTGATGCTGCCTCCAAGAAGTAGGGCCTCCTGGCCTTGGCCCCCCTTACCCCCCCCCCCAGAAGTGAGGAACTACAAACTGCTTCCTTCTCCTAGAAAGTTCATACAGGTTGGATTTATACTAGCTGGAGAATGCTTTCCATGATGCCAAGCCATGGAGACTTTTATAGGTTAAAACCAGCACTTTAAATTGCACCTGGAAGCTTATTGGTTTCCACTGCAGTTGTGATGGAATGGAATTATGAAGGCCAAGCTCAGGGAGATAAACATTTTCTTAGCTCGCCAGAACCGCGTGGGAGGAACAAAAGGATGAGACTGGCACCTCCCTGAGGAATTCACACTGTTGTGGCTGGAGGACTTTGGGAACTGGGGTTTTAGTCTGGGAAGATTGATGTCAGGCCTAGCCCAAGGAACTCCAAGATGTCAGGTTCGGTCAGCACGAGGTTTCAGGGAAGCACGGGGCTGCAGGGAAGCTCGCAACCAGACCACGCGGAATCCACCGGCGGTAGCTAGCGGGGAAAAGAGGAACCGAAAGCGCCGCTAATTAACGAGCCACCTGCGGCCAGCTAAACAGGAAAACCGCAGCGGAAGCTTTTAATTACGAACTGATAACGGCGCGAGCAAGCAAGGAACGGGGCCGCAGGGCAGCGAAACAAGATCGTAACTCAGCACAGAACCCGCGGGTCTGCACGTAGCAGGGAGGGGCCAACCCAGCCGGAGGGGGACTGGCAATCAAGGACAATGGACTCTGACCGACCCTGCCATCATGAACGATCAGGGGGGACATTGGGGGGCCTAATAGCCCACAGCCGCAACGCGATCACGAGGCGGGAAAAAGCGCGGGAAGGGGGGAATATAACAAGTGATGCAATTGTACCAAGCCAGTCCTGGCTTTGCTTGTGACTACTACGTTATGCATGAGTAAACCTTCTTTGTGAACCACACGTGTCACGAGAGTTTCTCTGTCGAACGGGGCAAATCTCACACAAGAGACAATGCCAATTCAGTCCAGCTATGTTTCTTAGCTACAAGCTCTAGCAAGAATCTTCCCAGACTAAAACCCCAGCTCCCAAAGTCCTCCAGCCACAACAGTGTGAATTCCTCAGGGAGGTGCCAGTCTCATCCTCTTGTTCCTCCCACGCGGTTCTGGCGAGCTAAGAAAATGTTTATCTCCCTGAGCTTGGCCTTCATAATTCCATTCCATCACAGCAGTAGATGTAGGACAAGTATAAGGTGTTCCCAATACTGGGTGTTAGTGAACGAATGGTTTTTAAAGTCAGCCCCAAGTAGAGTGTTACAGCAGTCCAAACAGTTATGAGCCATTGTAGAGGACATAGGGAATGGCCTTGAGGGACAGGAGGAAGAGCCACTACCAAGGCAATGATCCGACAAGCATGACTTGAGCCCATTCCAAGAAAATAATTTGAGTAAACATCTCAGGTAGGCCCTCCTTTGTTCACCTGAAGATAAAGCGAAGGAGGGGGGAAGCACATTCAGACTAGCAATAAAAGTCGTTTTAGATCTATATGGCATTGGATTCTTAATCTGGCCTAACTCATAGATCTAAAGTGCTGCACAGACCTTTTTTTTTTTCTATTTTTTCCTCCCTCCTTCTGAAAATCTTGAGGTACATTGATTGATTTAACCAATGCATATGGCCGCCCAATGCACAAATCTGGGCAGCTAACAGAAGTTTAAGACTGAAAACAAAAATCTTATCATGGGTCTTACTCATGGATAATGCCCTTTTGAATAAACAAGCTACTCACATTTTGAACCCTGGACACGGAAGGAATGGACTTATTTTATAAGATTCTCAGAAGTACACAGAGAAAACAGAACAAAACCCCTGACCTCAAGGTGTTTACAATCTTAAATTCAAACATGATGAAAGAAACAGGTGGAAGATGCGTAGGGAATATAATCAGAAGCTTATGCTCTTTAGTAAAATGTATCAGAAAAGGCGCTACCAGACTTTTGATTTTTTGCTACCGTAGACTAACACGGCTCTCCACCGTGTTAGTCTACAGTAGCAAAAATAGGGAATATGTGATTTTAAGCATGAATCCTATGAATATTTTTCAACTCAGCAAGGAAAGGTGGAAGTGGTGGAAAGCTATCGTTTTTAGCTTTGAAACAGAAAGGATGTAGCCTTCGTTGGATATAACCTGAGGGTTTATTGCAGAGAAAATAGCAGAAAGGAAGCTGCTTAACTTCAAAATAGAAAGAGACATAGCCTTTGTAGAATACAGCTCAAGGATTCATTGAAGAGAAAATTGGAGGGAACAACGAAAGCTATTACCTTTAGCTTTGAAAGAGAGAGAGATGTAGCCTTCATAGGATGTGGTCCAAGGGTTTTATCCAAGACAAATGGATTTTCTTTTGCTTGTGGTGAGGCCATTTTTCCATCCATGGGGTTGATCTTCTAGACGGGGAACCCAGACCTTTCTGTTTAGAGTCAAAATATGACTGAAGGTTATCTAATTTCTAGAATGTATACATGGGGAATTTCTGGCCTATAGGCCTAATCCTAAACTCAAAGGTTCCTCCTATGATCTCAAGTACCATGGTGCCAAAGTCCACTCTTCTCTTAAGCCCTGTCTTTCCATAATATCCCATTGCCTTCAACCCCTATCCCTTTTCTTAATCCTTAGCCTTCCTTCCCCCAGGCTTCACTGATATTAGTCCACATATAGAACCATGTTGTAACTTTAAAGAGGGAGGAGAGATAATGAATTTGCTTGTAACTGCTCTAAAGAAGGTTAGAAGCTGCTTCTTTATATATCTTTTATTTTCCTTTTTCTACCTGCACTGTCTTTCCTACTTCTATTTCTTCTTTTATCTTTCTTTTTTTTAATTTCACTCTATATAATGTCATGCTTATCTTTTACTTATGTGAAAATCTTTAATAAAAATTATTCTATTTATTTTATCTTTTTTTAATCTTATTTTTAAAGAAGGTATTAGTCCACATATAGACTTCAGTCATACTGTTCAATGGGCTTATTTTAAGTACTAAATCAGGAAGATGACTTCATGGCTTCTAGTCTAAAACCATTGGCTTCATTGCTCTGTTTGGTGGCTAGACAACTTTTCAGCATGTGGGAATATTAACAAGGAATTACAGAGAGAAAATTATACACATGGATTGACACCAAATTATAATCCCTATATTGCAGATGAATAACTGAAGTCTACTCCATCACTGATGCAGCCCCCAAAAGCTTTGAGGGATGGCTCTCTCCATTCCCACAACAAATTGCTCCTAATTTATAACTCTTAATGTGATGAAAGTGCTAAATAATTAAGTATATTAGCTATATTAAAATTAACAGTAATTGAAACTAACTGAGATGTGGCCACAGTTATGTCATGCAATAAAACCCCAGTTCACAAGTCAAAGGCTAGATGCGGTCCTCAGCCTCCCACCCCACTCCAGGTTGAGCACTGCTTGCACTAGGTGATCAAAATAGCATCTTTTCATGCTGGCAACTGGAATGTGCCATAATGTCAGTGAAGGATGGGACGGGACGGAGAAAGGAAGGAAGGAAGGAAGGAAGGAAGGAAGGAAGGAAGGAAGGAAGGAAGGAAGGAAGGAAGGAAGGAAGGAAGGAAGGAAGGAAGGAATAGCACGTAGGCTAATGAACTCTTTGCAACCTCAGACAGCAGACCAATCATGGGAATGTTGATAATTACAGTTCTGTGGCATCCTGAGATTCAGAATATCCACATACCTACATTTATATCTTCCCAGTATGAACACTGCAAATATTTTATAAAGCCTAACAAAAACAATAGGGTAGGGATCTGCGCTTAATACAGAAGGTATTAGGAACATGGGATTATCAGCTGTCTAAATCCACTGAGTTCTATGGACTTAGCACCTGGCTGACCTTGGAAGCTAAGCAAGGTCATCCTGATGAGGGACCACTAGGGAATCACAGAGTTGAAGGCAATACCAGGAAGTTGAAAAAGCATCCCGGAAAAGAAAAAGACAGACCGTTTCTACACTGCTGCCAAGAAGACTACATGGACATGTATTTTAAGTCTCGTGGAATAAAATTTAATTTGAAGGAAACCTTTTAAAATGTAATGTATAGGTTTGCAGCTTAATAGCACAATCCTATATCTGTCCCCTCAAGAAAAACGAAATAAAATGCTGAATTCAGTTCTGAAATAAAAGTGGATTATGGGCTACAAGAATTCCTGTTTAAATCAGAATTCCATACCTTTGTGTTATCATTAAAAAAATATTTCCCCTACTCCTTTTTTACAACCACTGAACAGCCAAAGGTCAGTGGGACTTACTTTTTCATAAAGGAGAGCAAAGGATGTTGTCCATGAAACACACCTCAGTAGTGGATTCCCAAGGTGAAAAGTAACCCCGTCCCAGTTAGATCCTCCTCTTCATCCAATCCTTGAATTAATTAAACCGGGGCTAATTTTATGAGTTTCTCTCCACCCAGACTATTTCAGTGTTTTATCTCATCTGTAAATTCCATGTGTATCTGAAAAGGCCCAACCTTCCATCTTGGGGCCCTGAGCCAATGGCTGTATCAGGATTAATGAGTGCTTGACACAGCTAACATCAAACAATATGCAAACAGTGTGGAATGTGCTTTGGCCAACCTGGGTTGCTAAACACAGCCTGTACTTTGTGTTTCATCTTCAGCTGACAATCCATCTTCCAGAGAATCTGACCTCGTTAAATAAAAGCAAAATATCTTCATTAGGTTTCGGGCTCCTCCTAAGTCTTCTGAGTTTCAGAGACATTGCATTCTGTTTATGCTGCCATAAGAACACATGGAAGGAACAGGACGAAAGCTGCTTTGGCTAAATGTGGGTAAGGGTAGACCTCAAGAAAAGGTGAGGTCTCCTTCACTAGAGATGGTTGAATTAATGCTGGGCTAAACTCCTCTAGTTCTCAAAATCTCTCTTCCCTCTTGAAAGAGACTTGTTTCCTTACCTTTTTTCTTGCAAAACTCCTTCAGATTTCTCTTGTTGGTGTTTTGGAGCTTGTTGGAGATGTCAGAAGGTCCTACTGCTGTTGTTGTTTTCCATTACTCATCTGTCTATCACTCAGTAGCTTTGAGGGTTGGACCTGGTGATCCTTCTGGTCCCCTCCACCCCTATGATTTGATAATTCTCTGGCTGCTTCAAAACCTGAAGAAGTCCCACAGGAGGACCTTGGTGGTAGGCAGCTGTATGTCAAAGGAATCTCCTGCTCTGAAGATCCTGCAGTGGACAGAGGGCAGTGGTCTAGATAACTTCTGTGCATGTCTGCAGGATCTTGCTGCTTTTGTTAAAATGACAAACAAAGCTTCACACTTTTGTACCACAACTTCTGTCCCTTTTATAGGTGTGTATGATGTTGCCATGTCCATACAAAAGCGGCTGGGGTGGCCTTGCAATGGCATGATGTTGTTTACGTCATTCTGCCCTCACCCCTGGCTCTCCCACATAATCTCCAGGCCCCACTGATCTCTAAATTCTGTGAGTCTCTGATTTCACTTTTAAAATGGCTTCACAACCAATGGCCAAGAAGACAAACATGAACCATGTCCTGTTTGGAGTAACTTGGCAAGTTTCAATAGTTTTCCAGAACAATTCACTTTCACAAGAAGAGATAAATCCATGCAGGAAGTAAGGTTTAGCACTGGCTATCAACAGGAATGGCTTAGTGAAACCTCTTCACTAGAGAATGAAGAGGATGTATGCCTCTTTATGCATTTTTAAAACCCAGGATATATTTTTTAAGAACATCTTAACTTCTGCCAAAAGATGGCACTGTTGGCATCAGGCAATCTTTTCCAAGAAGGATAAATGATAAACCACAACCAAGAAGTCCTCATTTTTTTTTTCTTGGCATCTCCAAGTTCTCCTCAGATTACAGTTATGGCTACAGGTGGAATTTACCTCCTGAAAACATGTTGATATGAGGAGTCAGCAACTTGATCTGGGAAACAAGATTTTCTCAGGTGTGTAAGGACCAGATATCAAAGCCTTAAGAAGCCACCACACCTGGAATGGTGCACAGGGGACTACTTTGTTTCCATTATGAAACATAGGCAAGTTGCAGTTATGGATAGAAAGGCAGGTTATAAATAGTAATAAATATTTAAACCCTACCCATCAGAATCAATGAGATTCCATTTAGATTCAGGTCCCTTGATTTCAGTGGTTCAACTCTAATCCAACCTTTCCCCCTATGTATTATTAACAAATGTCACAGCTGTCAGAATAAGAAACTTGAAAGACAAATCTGGGGAAAATAAAGCTGAGAAACTTTGCAGCAGTTTGTCTGCATACTAAAAACAGTTTTTTTTTTCCTTTAGTAATGCCAAAGAATCACATTACATGCCTTCAAGTCCCAGTTCACTCAACACCAGTTCTTTTGTACTAGAACTTTGGGGGGGGGGGTGAGTGGGATCTGTAGCCCAAGATCCTCCAAGGGTTAAATGATTCCCACCAAGCACCCTCCCACCCAACTAAGGAGGAAGCGCAGAGCAGATGAGATGATTGCAACCAAAAGAGAGAAAACTTACTTGTTCGTCAGGCAGGTCTGAACTCTTCAATCCCCTTGAGGCAAGCAGCCAAATCATGTGTGTGTTCAGGGATCAGCCTTCTTTTTGAAGGTGGAGATTTAGTGCAAGGCATTGCATAACTTTTCCCTTGCTTTTTTTTTAACTGGGTTCCATCCTTCCCAGCAAAACAAAGCAACAGGACAGATTTATAAGCTGAACTGCCGATTGTTTGCATTGTTAATCAATGGGCATTTTTCCTGCAGCTGCATTCAGGGCCAGATCTTTGCTTGCAGATAGCTGGCGTCTTTAGAGGTAGAAGAACAAAAATCAACTTCTTCCATCGTATGGTCTTTGGACTCAAGTGGTAATGATTGCCTGAAAGAATTGCTCCCTTACTGAAGAACACGCAGCTGTCTCTCTGGATTGAAAAAATCTGGGTGACGGCTACATGGCGCCAAAAAGATACTAAAAGCTCTAACCATATTGCCATCTATTGGTCTTTGGGATTTTTGCAGTCCAGATTTAAAAAAAAAAAAAAAATTATGTGCCATCAAGTCTGTGTTGACTCTTAGGGACCACATAGAAGTCCAGATCTGTTAGCCCTAGAAGAAAAGGTATGTCCATCATGCTCACTCCAGTGAGTGGAAAACAGCATAGAGACACGTGGCAGAAAGTTAGCTCATTCATGTTGTAAAAGACTCAGGCCTAACACTTTGGAACCTTCTCCCTTGAAGCTCCAGAAAAGAATAGGGAACTCCAGATTATTTCTGGGTTATTTCAAAGTTCCAGGATGGAGGAAGAGAGGAGGAGGACAAATAATTAGTGATGTCCATATCTACATAATAGAAGATTAATTAGAAGATACAGTGCAAGCTATTATATAATTCATCAACCGTCCTCAATCTGGTACTCACCAACTGTTCTGGACTATAGCTCCCTTATTGCTGGCCTGGATGATATCACTTACAAGGTGAAGAGTATTTCTTCTGAGGAACTTGCTAGATTTATAGAAATCATCTGGCTGGCAATTATAAGAAGTCTGACTCCATCATACCCAGAGGCTGTCTGAATTATACTGATGTTTGTCTCACCCTATTTTTCACTCCCCTAAGGTTGTTCAAACACAAGGAGATAAGGATTAAAAAAGAGAATGTGGCAAAAGCTATTGTTTCTTGGTCCTACAGGTTATCTTAGCATCTTAGATAAATGTGTAATGTGTTGGGTAATTTTCAATTGTCTCTAAATTGTTAAACATCACTTGAACCAAAAGATGGCAGAAGTTGGCTAACAAAGTTGGGGGTGTTATGGCTTTTAATGTGTATTTCAGAGTGTAGGCCATCATTGTCCCATCTCAGCATCTTCCAAGATATGTGGACTTCAATCTTCAGAATCTTCAGCAATGGACCTGCTAGGTGGGCAATTCTGGGAAGAGAATTGTGCACAGACCTGGTAAAATTCCTCTTCTTTTAAAATAAATCTTAGAGGGGTTTAAAGTTGCATAACAAGTAGTTCTTCCAATTTATACTTACCTGGTCTAAAATCTGCTTTGAAGGGCCCTTTTTTGAGTGCCCTCAGCAAACACACTGTAGCAAATGCCATGTAGAGAAAACATTCTTTGTGGTGACACTCCAGTTACGGAAAGTCTGTCCCTTTCATATTTGTCCACATGGAACATGAACTTTTAAAGACAATAGTATACTTCAGATAACCCATAGTACAAGAAAAACTCTATTCAATGTGTATTAAATAATTTGTCCGAAGAACAGTTTGGTTTCAGGACTGCTAAGGCTGCTTCCCACAGGATGAAAACATTCTAGATCCTGATTCTAAATTCCAATTTCACTCATTGAGAAGAAAGAGAGGCCAAGTTGGCTGACAGAATGTATTTATATTTATTTATATATTTATATTTCAAATTTGGTCACCGCCCATCTCACTAGGAAGCGACTCTGGGTGGTTTACAGTAAAACAAGAATAAATGTTAATTAAAATACAATAAAAATACAATAAAAACCATTCATACATAAATAATAATATATTCCAAGGTACTGCTGGTAGATAAGGGTATTAACCTACAGGAGCATCTTCAAGGTGCTAGCGACCCCCAGGGTTGGTTGCCCCCTTCTCGCCCCATGCAAGTTGGCAGAGCCAGGTCTTCACCCCTTTCCAGAAAGTCAAAAGAGTAGGGGCCTGTCCCACTTCTGGGGGGAGGCTATTCCATAGGGCAGGGGCAACGGCAGAGAAGGCTCTGCATGTAAAGAGAATGTAAAGAGAAATACCTGGTCCCTTCCAAAACTTCGTTCTTAATGTTCAAAAAGTGCCTCTATGTTCCCCCCACCACCCCAAAGGCTAAAATGTTTTCAGAGACAAACATAAGACATTCACTTTAACATTTCACACGGTGGGTCCGAAATTTGTTACCTTATCAGCTTATTTCAACCCCTGCCATAACAGACAGCTTACTGGTTAACCTGGATAACCCCCGAAAGTTACTGTCTAAAATGGCCTGTGAGCAGTTAGCTTTAGCTCCTTGTTGAAAGCTTAATGGTTAATGCTCAAGAGGCTACTCATCAATCATATATTCACAGCTGCAGCTGAACAATAGCTGAGCTGATAGTATCTTACTCTCAGTTCAACCTCTCTCGCTGAGCTATGGTACAAACCACCATTAGATGGTAGCAAAGAGACACAGAAACCATACTGTGGTTGCGAGGATTTTTGCCCCACATCATGATATCCTACTAGACTAGCTTATTTTATATATATTTTATATACTTATATTTTATCACTTGATCCTTGGATATAAATGGTGTAAGCACAGTTGCTTATGTACTGGTAACCTCACAGTGAGCCTAGTGTAATTTATTTATTTTATTATTTATTAAATTTATATGCCACCCATCTCCCCCAGAGGGTGACTCTGGTAATGCTCTCTAAGTTATAGCAACTAGAGACTGAACAGGATCAAACTTGAAAAGGCTACTCAGGGTTGACCTTGGTTAGTACTGGGACAGGAGAGTGACAGGAAATCCCAGAGTGATAGACTGGACTGGGGAGTTTAAAGCAAATATCCAAAAGAAAGCAATGCCTATTAACTTCAATATTGTCCCCTAGAAAACCACATAGATATTGCCAGTCTCTAGGAGATTGAAGTTGAGTTGAACAAGATGTACCTTCATGTATCATACTCTAGAGATGTGGTTATCTTTGTCCTTGATCCAGACGTTGTAACATCTGGCATGCACATGTTACTCCTTTACTGAAACAATTGCCCTGGCTACTAAGCCAGTTTCAAGAGAAGATCATAATTTGGGATTTGGTTATCTGACAAACCATCTTCTCCACTGCAGGCCCGGTTAATTTCTTTCCCCAGGCATTCCCAGCAGGAATGATTTGTTATTTGTTTTCTTTTTGCATCCATTTTAGAGGCGACAGCACGTTTTAAGCGGTTTAAATTACTATTATTATTATTATTATTATTATTATTATTATTATTATTACTATTACTATATTTTAATCCCTTTTGTTGCAAACTGCAACACAGAAATGTGCTGCGTAAATAAATCAGGATGGAAATGTGATACTTAACTGGCTAATTCCTTATTATTGTATCTTTTCTTGGATTGTTTGCTTTCTCTCTTCCTCACACCCTGCAATTTCGAGAAGGATTGAAGGGATAGATAGACGTTCAACTATAAAAATCTGAAAGAGAAAGTAATACATCTTTACCTATACAGAATTTAAACCCAACGGACAAGTTTGAAGATCAACATTGTTCATGCTGGAGTTTAACAACAACCACACAATCTCTGAGAGACCTTGAGGAGCACATTCTGTAGCCTCAAGGCAAGCTGGGGCCACAAACAGTAAAGATCATCACATCGTGACAACCATTGTATGTTTGCAACTTTACCAAACTTTCCAGGGCACTGTGAACTTCATTGTTTCATTTCCCCATTCATCAGGGTGAAATGTATCACATTCAAACTTCTTTGGACCCAGTTAAATTATAGCATTGAAACTTTTGGAACAGGGCAATGATTAAACACCTTTTGTGCTCTTTAGAAACATACATATTCACAGAATCCAGCTTCTTAGAATCCCTCTTTACTGCCTTCCCCCCGCCCCCCAGAACTGGCCTCTGGCCAACTCTTTTCAACCTAAGTATTTTTTAAGACTCTGTTGGCAAGAAATGTTGAATGCCATACCTGTACAAAAAAAAAAAAAATGGAGTGGGAAGGTCTCTTTCAGTTAAATTAAACTCTTGGTGTCTTCAAGGACATCTTTCCCCACCTTACTGGGGATCTACCCATCCTCCTCCATTGCACAATGTAGCAGAGGACATAGCAGCTGATAGGCGTTTACAGGCAGAATTTGTATAAAGCTGTAGGAGACTTCCAGTGCACCGCCAAACCCACACTGCACTTTTGGGCTTAGCTCTTTGGGCTTAGTGCTCAGAGCAGTATACCCAGTGATGGGGTGGCAGGGTTGGGCCATAAAGTGGGAGTTCCTCTTCAGCTGCATCATGTAGTTTCTCCAGCAGGCCTGCCAGCTGCTAGATGGCTACTTTTAAATACTGGCTTAGCATTCTTAAGGTTCTGGCCAAAGATGGTAACCCCATCTAAGAATGTTTTGTGTATGCAGCCAACATGAAACCTTCTAGGCCAGTGTTTCTCAACCCTGGCAACTTGAAGACGTGTGGACTTCAACTCCCAGAATTCCCCAGCCAGCTCACACGTCTTCAAGTTGCCACGTCTTCAAATTGCCAAGGTTGAGAAGCACTGTTCTAGACTAGCGGAGCATTTTGAATTCCAGCACCTCCATAAACAGCCACTAGAGGGCAGACAAAAGACAAGAAAGAAAAACATTTTCTTTAAAAGGAAAAAAAAGTCTATTTTATTCGTAGATGATCCTTCTCCTGCCTTATGTGCGTACTTTTGGAGGAAGACAAAGACACACCTAAAACTGTCCCGCGTGGGTGGCTCAACACGGGTATTTTTACAGCTGAACTTACACTTTGAAAAAAATGAATCCAATTTTCCTTTCCCAACCGTCCAGTGAATTAATCTACAGAGATTATTAGGGGGAGAAATGCTGCCTCGAAAAAATCTTCTGCAAAAAGCAAAACAGGTAAACAGATTAGATTTATCTTAATCCGTTTGCTCTGTCTATGCACTAGGCCGGGGAGGGAAGGGAGAGATAGTAGTAATGAAAGGAATGTATAGATTTTTTAAAAATAGGAAGCACTATTCAAATCTTTTAAATAAATAAATTGAATCATGCAGGTTATGGGGAAAATGCAGGAAGATTATATTTCTCCCCGACTCAGAACGTTGGATGTAGTTGAGTATTAAGAGATTTGGCCTAGAAAGAAGGAAGGAGATTTTCACGAGTGTTGTGCATGCTCTGAAACATGCTTTGGTCTTCATGTGGGTGCAAGCATAGCATCTTTCCACGATTTATTAAAGTAGACTGATTTTTTGCAGGCTTCTGCATGAGCCTGAACAGGAAGAAGCCACTGCTTTAAGAAAGCCGCTCATTAACATTCATATTATTATTTGTGCCTTCCAGTCAATGTTGACTCCTGGCAACTGCCTGGATGAGTCACAAGATTTTTGAAATGGTTTGCCCTTGTCGTCTTCTTCTTCTTCTTCTTCTGGCTGAGAGAGAGTGGGACTGGCCAAAGTTCACCCAGTTGGCTTTGTGCCTAAGGCAGGACTAGAACTCACGGTCTCCTGGTTTCTAGCCTGGTGCCTTCACCACTGCACCAAACTGGCTCTCCAAATCTTCCAAGAATTCAGCTGAGATAATCTTGTGAGATGTGGCAATTCCACTGCCAATTTCTTGGCAATATTTTCAGAAGTGGTTTGCCATTGACTTCTTCCTGTTGCTGAGAGAGAGCAACTGGCCCAAAGTCACCCAACTGGCTTCATGTCTAAGCCAGGACTAGAACTCACAGTCTCCTGGTTTCTAGCCTGTTGCCTTGAACCATTACACCAACTTGCTTTCAGCGTTACACTTAAGGGGACCTTGCAGAAGCCTGAAGAAAGTCCTGCTCCTTTGATGAACTCCAGAGAGGGGCTGTGAGCCATCAAGATCTGAAGCTGCCCTTCCAAATCATTTTCAAAGCATGCCCTCCCCTCATCTTCACCAGCATGTAGTTCAGCTATGGAAATTTGTTACCAGAATATGTAAGGATGGCCACCAAATGATAGTTTTAGAAGATGGATTCACAAAGGATACGTCTTTTACTGACTATTAAGCACAATAGGTATCTTTACCTTCAAGATCTGAGCTAGTATCACTCTCAAGTGTAATTGCTGGGGAACACAAATAACCAGTATAGTGTGGTGGTTAAGGCAGTGTTTCTCAACCTTGGCAACTTTAAGATGTGTGGACTTCAACTCCCAGAATTCCCCAGCCAGCATGGCTGGCTGGGGAATTCTGGGAGTTGAAGTCCACACATCTTAAAGTTGCCAAGGTTGAGAAACACTGGGTTAAGGTGTTGGACTAGGAATGGAGAGATTTCGTTTCTAGTCCCTCCTTGACCATAGAACCCCACTGAGTAACTTTCAGTCCCTTTCTCTCAGCCCAGCTGAGTGTTTAACCTGGAAATAGATGATGGGATGGCCAAGCCAGCCTTCTGGAGGGAGGGAGAAGAGGAAGAGATTGGCATGCTCAGGAAATCTCCCAAGATTTGCAGAAATCCCACCCAAAATGAGGTCTGGATATGCTCATTAGGCAGAGAATTTAGAGTGCATATTGGAAACGAAAAAAATAGCTGGGGGTGGAGTAAAATCCTTTGCTTCGAAAGAATAACCAACTGGAAACACAAACAGAGATTGTGTTAGCCAAAGAATTTTCTTTTATTTTTGAAGTTCTATGCCAGGCTCCTGTTTTTTCCTCCGCCCTCCACAAAGCGTCACAAATGATGCTGCATTTTAACCGTTGTCTTGATACAACATTAGGAAATTCAGGGTAGTCCAGCTGGCTATGGACCGCAGATCTGCTTTCACCTCTGGAAACAGCCCCAAAATGTTCTGTCCTTTATGAAGTCCACTTTAAAGAGATTCCATTCCCCTTATTTTCTTTGATCAGCCACCTGCCTCAAAAAGTGGGTTATCCTCCCACCCACTCCAAGAAGTGTATTTATACTTTCTCTTTCCCAATTGATCTTCATCCCAAAACTGTGGGGGAGAAAAAGAAAATAAATGGAAGTTTGGGAACCATGCTAACGGAGGAACGCGCCTTTGATTGTTAGCAATGATGAGTGCATTGCCTTTCTCGCATTGCCTAAATGAGCATCTATTAATTTGGAGACAAATGGAAAATGATGGTGTTGGTGAAAGGAGAAAGGAGGATTCCTGTTCAGGATTTCAGTCCCTCCAGGTTTTTCCTCCACCATTTCTGAGTGAAGGATTTTGAGGAGCATAGAAATATGCGTGAAAATCCCAGCTCTGTTAAAATCATGTCTTTCTCCACTGAAGGTTATGGACAATTTCCAGTTCTGTTCCAAGAGTCATTTTATTTATCATCTATAGAAACAATGGGATCTTTCTTTCTTTCACAATTCCTCCTGTTCACCCATTCTATTTTCTCATTCCACTCAACCAGCACAACAACAAGAAGTATTTTTCTTCTCCTGTCAGGGTTACATGATTTTCTGGGATAATTTGAGTTAGTTCCAGGCATTTTCGAAGTAACATGTTAAAATATAACATGTCCCAGCAAAGTGGGTTTCTTTATGAATACAGAGGTGATACAGCCAAAATATTTACTTCTTGTAAAAAGCTGTAATTCTGGAATAACATACTAATGAGCAAATAACTCAACTGCAAGATCTCAGCTTTAATAATTTAATAATTTATAATAACAATAACAGCAAGTATTATTGTTACTTGTATCTCTGCCAATCACTGGGTTTTTCCAAACCTAGTGATACCTCCCTTGCATATGGATTTTGCCTCAGCCTAAGCAAACTTCACTTCATATGTGAAGGAATTAGGATGACATTGTAAAGCAATAACTCTCTCTCTTACACATACAGAAACACACTTTGCAAACTGCAGGAGAAAAATGTATGAATGTTCAGAAGGATGCAAGTTGAGATTTTGGAAAAACGGGGGACAATCTAGGCCACAGGAGCTAAGCAGATGTTCACTCTCTATAGAAGATTGTTTCCAACTGTTACACAAACATTTGGTGTCTTAGTTTCTCTGAACCATTCACTGGCTTCATTAGAGTCATACAAGGCCTGCAAAATTCTTGGCAACCTTCAAGAAAAATGGGGCAGAGGGTGGGGAGAGATCAAACTGTGTTGAGGAAATAACAAAGACTTGTTTCTCCGCACTGTGAGACTTAACATAGTGTATCTTTCACTGTTTCCCAGGGTACCTTGGCACAAAACAAGCAATGAGAGAGAAATGCTGAAGTGGTTTTTAATTCTTGCTGATGAGGAAGTGGATTGCATTACTATTATGGGATAATGAAGTTCGGAACCCTTGTTTCTGCTGAACCACCTTTCAGCAAGACCTGCGACAATGAGGAAAAGTTTTTGATGGGAGACTTGCATAAAAATTAAGAGATGTCAGAGTTTCTAACAATAACTGAGTTTTGGTTCATGTAAGTTCAGAGGATTAACTTCCAGAAAATTGCCATTCTACTATCAGATCTTGTGGTTCAGGGAAAGAATGGAACGTTCTGCCATTGCTTAGAATGTTGTATTCCCAGAATGGTAGGTTTTGCCCACGCAGGTTGTAAAAATAAGTTAAATTATCATTTAAAAACAACGAGCATGAACTTGTTCTCTGTCCCTAACTACATCAAGGAGACTTTTTCCACAGTGCTATCAATTGTACCATAAAGCAACAACAGATGTAGCCAGCTTACGTCTTGAACTAAACCCTAGTAGATGCACCAGACTAGTTAGGTAGCTCCAGGAATCTAAGTTCTGCAGGTATCAGAAGAAAAACAAATGCCTTAGGTCTTAAGCGCCTAGTTTTAAAACCAGGAAACTGGTTGAAATTAGTTTCAAAGGATTCCTCCTTTGAGTTTGAAAGCTAAACTGGTAGAGTGAGATGTCAATGAAGAAGTGTTCTTATCTTAGATTAAATTCCAGCACAGGAATATATACTTAGAGGAGTGTGTGACTATGTACAATAGTGGAATGACTAATGGTTTGGAGGAATTCAGCAATAGTAGACACATTTTAGAAATCTGGACTTTGTATACCTTTTAGGTTACAAGGACCTTTCCAAATCCAAGCAGTTATTCTATGATAGCTGATCTCTAAAAGCAAAATGCAGGAAGTTTCTTGAAGTTATGGAACTTTGGGTCTGATCAGCACCTGTCTGGGAGGTAACTTGGTAATCCAATATATGGGATTTTGAGACTGATTATACAATTAAGTCACAGCATTAATGTCCTATGTTAAAACAGAAAAATCAATCAGGGCTTGTCATATTTCCTTTCATTCTTTTGAAGAAATTTTGAAATAACAAGAGAAATAATAATAAGTAAAATGCACACATACACACAGAACACCAACAGGTCAGAACATTGTATTAGACGTTATGTATTTCTTACAACCTTAACAGTAGAAATGTATCAATTTTAGTTGCCCACTATTGTCCGGTGTATAAAACTTGTGTTTTCTTCAAATTCTGTTATAGGAGAGACAAATACATTATGACAGCCTACAGCTCATTTCTTTGGGATACAGATTTTTGTCATCCGTCTTTTCTGAAGTCCACATTTTCATAAGCTGTTGTTTCTACCGTCTCTTGCTGTGGCTCTACACATTTCTGAAAAGCAGCTATATCCTTCTGCTCAATTTCTTCTCTTTCCTCTTCTTTGGCTTCCAACTCTAGGTTCTCCCTTGCCTGGTTCTTGGCTTGTTTCCTTAAAATGAGGAGTATAAACACACAAGGGATGTAGGACACTCCACGGAGAACTGATGGCAAGCCCAGGTACAACAGCCTAGGAACACAATTTGAACTGCATTAATTAAATCACCATGTCCAGTAGCTCTGCCTTGCAACCAGAGATTCCACTGCATTTAAGGAACTTCAGTTTTAGTGACACCTTTATGATGTTCTTGTTTTTTAATAGGTAGTACCACTCATTCATGATTCCTCATCAAGTGGAATAAGGTACCGTTAAGTTCAATCCTAGGCCCTGAACTACTCAAGATATTTATTAATGACTTGGATAAAAAGGTAGGGATATTATACTAACCCAGTATTCAGATCATATAAAACTATATGGGATAGCTACCCAAGAAGACAGAAATAACATTCAAGACTATCTTCATTGGTTAGAGAGATGGGGCTAAAAATTGCAGAATGAAATTTAGTAGGGACTCATTCAGAGTGGAAAAGGAAATAAAATACAATAGGAATATTTTGCTCGCTAATAGTATTTGGAAAAAGATCTTGGAATAGGAGTTGACTGTAAACTAAATTAGACTCTTCCGTGTGATGTGACTACAAAAAAGGCAAATGCAACATTAGGCTGGCAAGACTGAAATTTAGTTTCCATATCACAGGAAGCAATCATTCTTCTATATTCTGCACATAGGTTAGACCTTGAGTAACTGCCTTGTTCTGGATACCACACTCTAAGAACTGGATGGAGTTCTTTGAATCTGGGAACGGAAATGGATGTTTCCAAAATATGGGAGAAGAACAACAAATGGACATTTTTGTTACATTAAATGAGCAATTAACATCCCATTAAACTAAGACTCTGTCAGAAAGAAGATCAAAGTGAGGAGAGTGCCCTTGCCTCAATATCCTCACTAACAAACGAGAGCCAGAGTACACTTTGGCTCTTTCCAAGATTCTGTAATGTCATCCCTTGCTCATCACAGTATATAACACGCCTGCTCTGGATCTGTGAGAAGCTTCCTTTCTAGATTGTGAACCTCTGCGGAGGGGCTTGACAGAAGGACTCAATCAAACTGGAGCAGATTCAAAAATGGGAGGGACAGGTGAGACGCAAAAGCACAGTTGGATTATGTGAAACAAGAGTGGCGAGAATCCAGTAGCCATACCTGTATGTGTCAGAATCATACATCCGACATGCCCCTTTCCCACCACATGTCTTTGTTCCCCATTTCAAACAGGTGGTGTCAATCATAGCTCCAAAATAAATAGGTGATGGGATTCCAGCTACATGGGGTAAGACATAAAGACAAGAAAAGTCATTTTCATTAACCAAACTCTTTTGTTATTTGAAATATAAAACTACCGGCCTACTTTCTTGTACACTTTCCTCCTTTTAATGGTTGCTACTTGTATCAAGAGCCAGTCTGGTGTAGTGGTTAAGGCATCAAGTTAAAAACTGGGAGACTGTGAGTTCTAGTTCCGCCTTAGGCACGAAACCAGCTGGGTGACTTTGGGCCAGTCCCTGTCTCTCAGCCCTGGGGAGAAGAAGGCCAGGGCAAACCACTTCCAAAAACCTTGCCAAGAAAACTGCAGGGACTAATCCGGGAAGTAACCAGGAGTCAAAATCTGACTCGAAGGTACAAACAATAAAATAATAAAATAAAATAAAATTTGCAACACACACACACACAAACAAACAAACAAACCAAGGAGTGAGCTCCTGTCTGTGCTCCTGCACTCTGAAGATGCCGGTCACAGGTGCTGGCGAAACGTTAGGAAACAAAACTTCAAGACCACAGCCACACAGCCCGGAAGACCCACGCCAGCCATCGTATGCCGGCCGTGAAAGCCTTCGACAATACAGTGATCAATCTGTTGTGTTATGGCAGCATGCAGCTCTGCAATTAATCAGTTCAGATCTCTGGGGGAACTGGCTTATTCCTTTCTGTCCAAAACCGATGTGCAAAATACTCCAAATCGAGACATTCCAGAGCAGATATTTCAAGTGTTCTGAACTCAGAATAAAGCCCTCCATGCCCTGAGTCTGAGCTTGGAACAAAAGAGGTGCATTGTATATCATACTGTTTTAAGTCTTCTGAGAACAATGAGAACTTAAAGCAAATCCTTGCTCATTCATTTTGTTCAAGGGACACAAAAGTAGATGGGGTACTAAAAGTAGTCTGTGCTGAGTGCTATCTACCATCCAATCTACAAAAAATTATCAAAGAGGATGCTTTCTAATACATACTAATGAAAGCAACGCCCATTTGCAATCTGTTCCTCTAAAGGCCGTGTACATTGGAATCACAATCTACTATCATTTCAGAATGAAGCAAGCCTTTACTTGTTGAAAAGGCAGTAGCATGGGAACATGGATCTGGAGTGACAGTAGCATATAATGGATGCTGTTGGATACAGGACTATGTAGTACTTTGGATTCAAAGGGGAAAAATGTTTCAGAGCATGTACATTATTCATATAGCACCTGTCTGCAACTCCCCAAAACAGATGCATCTTTTTCCGGGATCACGTAGCATAATCCCAGGAAGGTATGTGAAGGTTTGCCCAAAATACTATCTAAATGCTTTCATGTGCTCCAAAGGACCTTCTTTCCTTTGAATCCAAAATGCTACCTAGTCCCTTCCAGTAACATAATTCAATTCTCACATTTCAGGAAGAACAGAAGCTTTGTCCATCTTACTTTTTCTAACGGATACCTTAAATTTAGCTAAACAGGAAGACATGATTTGGCCTTGTGGGTCCGATCTCACCAGCCTTTCCTATTCCTTTCCCTCCTCATTCCACCAGTCTCATGCTCCATAGACCCTGTTGAAGTGTGATCTCAAAAGACGTCTTCTGAGGGACGGCTTCCCAAGTTAGTCCCAAGACATATGGATTCCTCTTACCTGTTCCCTCTGTGGAGCGCAGCTTAAAGTAACTACCCTCTCTTACCAAAAAGTCTTTCTGTCAGGGAGTGGAGGCCAACCCCAAATGACTTCTCCTCAGGCTTTAGGGACCTGGATAACAACAGCAGTTTAGAGAAATGAATCAGAACCATGTGTCTATTGAAGAAACAGTTGCCTGCACAGTTTAGCTCCATATCTTGCTGATAAGCCAAAATAGAGATTGGAAGCATGAACAACACTTCCTTACTCCAGCATACTTTTCTGATGGTTCCCATTTTTCTGCTGCTGTGAAGAAAAGCTCACTGTCAAACCAGGAGCATGCAAAATCTCTATTGTTTCCATAAATCATTTTTCTCCTAAACCGGCAGAGTGTTTCACTGATCTGCCAAGATCTGCCCTAAACTATACCTTTGACTCATGTGCTAAAAAGACAGATTCTCTTTTCTAACCAAAGTACAGAGCAACTGAGACTAGATTTTTAAACAGGGTCCCCACTTTCCCTTCTCTTACCTTATTAGAACCATGTAACCTGGCATGGCTCCAAAAGAATAAATTAAACAGCAAATTAAGGATAAAATTAAAAAATAATGCAGCATTGTGTCACATTTCTCCCCTCTGCTGCACTGTCCTGGCACTGCTGAGCCATTTCCCAATAGAAATCCTGGTGCTGAAATGCAGGAGCAGTTTGTAAGAACCTGCCAAAACATCAATAGAAATTATTTAAAGCTGTATTGGGAGTAGCTTGCTCTTAATCTCCAGTGGAGATTGGTGGTGGTTTTATAATCTCAAGAATACCAATACCCCACCAACACTGGCAGGGCAACCTACTGTAGATAAACAGGGAGCAAACCCCACACTCACTAGCACTGATGATGTTACCCAGTTGGGTCATGAAATGTCTACAAGCAAACAACCAAGCTCAGAGAGCGCCAAAGACTCCGCAGTTCAACCCTGAGCTACAGATATTCTCTTCTATTGGAGTCTCAAGAATGTTAATGCTCTGCAATGTTGTCCTAGCAAACTCAGCCTGCATTTTGTAGCTGGCAGATTCTAGGAGTTTCCTTCTTTTAATCTGAGCAAAGAAGAAAAACACCTACAAATTAAGCAGGCAAGAGGATAAAGGAATTGCAGGGAAGCCATTGTCGCATGCCAAGTGTGACTTGGCACACTATCCCACCACTAGAACAGATTTAGATGTCAAGATTAGATTTCACTTTTATCCAATATTAACTTGCTAAAAAATGTGAAACGTTACATTCAAAATTTGAAATTATGAATGTAAAGTCTCACATTTTGTAGCAAGTTGACATTAGATACTAGTGTATTGAAATGAAATATCTGACTTGGAGCAAATCTGCTCTGCACTTTTAAACTGTTCCTATCCTGTGCTCATACCAGCTTGATCTTAAGGTATCTTAAGCAAATCCTGTTTGGACTGAAACACTGCGACCACAACTTTCAGTTCAGACTGCAAGCTACCATGCCTTCCCATTGGGGAATTCCCTTGCTCTTGTGCTCTCCCACTTTTGTGTTTCAGAAAAGCAATGGCCAATCATTTTCCTTCCTATGGGTAGATCTTATTCTGTGTGTGTGTGTGTGTGAATTTATATATATTAAAGCATCAAAATGCACATGTGTGAAGGCATAGCAACCAATCTTAAAATAAAATTTCCTTTCTTATGCCCTGGTTGGTCTACTGTGACTTTTGGATCAACATTTACCAGTGGTACTGTAATGGCATGGTTGTTATATCACTTGCCTTGTAAACAGAAGGTTGCTGGTTCAAAATCTAGCTGAAGTGTTTTTAATAATTACTATCTTTCTTTCCCTGATCTAGCTATCTGGTTTCCAAGTTGAACTGAATTCTGTGTCATATTTACTAGAATGTAGAATGCTAATTTTAATGGCTATGAACCTTTCTAACCAAGACATTTTTAATTTTGCCCATCTTAAAAAAAAATCTACTTTATTTTTGGTTTATTGTTTTATGTCAAGTACATTCTTATGTATGTAACCTTTTTAGCACTGATGTTAAACCTTATTATTTGGTACAAATAGGGCTTTTCTTTTTTCATGGTCCATGTCAGCCTTTAAGTTTTATCCTCATTCATTTAATATCCCGACACTGAATCATACTCCTGTATATATTCCACAATCAACTCTAAAGAGTCCTTGGGATAAGTACAACATCATCCGCTTTGTGTATGTATGCTTTTTTCTAAATAAGTCCGGCAATGCATCGTTTCATCATTTTCCCAGCGACGCCTACATTTCTGCCTTTCTACCAAGTGAAATCCTTCTATCTCAGTTTGTCTATTTGCTTAATATGCTTAATCTTATTCCATTTTCTTAGTCTGCGCAATACATTAAATCATAAACTAACTAAACTAAACTAACTAAACTTAACTAACTAAACTAAAGTAACCAGATGTTAAGCCACAAAGAACAAAGGTCAAAGTTAACTAAGATTAACATGTTATGTTAAATACAGCTGCTGGATCTTTGGCTTATCTGGTTAAGCATCTTAAGCCAGTGTTGTCCAAACTTGGCCACTTTAAGATGAGTGGACTTCAACTCCCAGAATTCCCCAGCCAGCATGGCTGGCTGGGGAATTCTGGGAGTTGAAGTCCACTCATCTTAAAGTGGCCAAGTTTGGGCAACACTGGCTTAAGCAAATTCAGCTCACAGTTATATTCTTGCCAGTATAACTTGGGGGAAGAGGCTTTGCCACTAGGAATTTTTGTATCAGGTCCCACCTCACCATTTCCATCATCTACAGAAACCAAGAGGTCATCCGACACCTAATTGGTCAACTGCAAAAACAATAAATCAGGAGTAGGCAAGCTGGTATCCTCCATATGCTTAGAACTACAATTCCCACAGTTCCTTGTGATCAGCTATACTGGCTATTGCTGAGGGGAAATGAAGTCTATGACAACTGGGTGTACCAAATTGTCTATCCCACTAGAAAGGGACACCCTTCTTTCTATCTCTTACTAACCCCTTTTCCATCTTCATTCATGCATTTATCGCAATAATTTGCATGCAACTTACTCACCTGACTCTATGTGGCTTACAATGCTGAAATATTTGAACGTCATTATTTATAAATATCCATTTACCTATCTCAGTCATCTACTAAAGGTCCTTCTCTCCAAAATCCTACGAAAGAGGACTATTTTCACCATTCTTCCAAAGGTTAAAAGGGTGAGGGAGCTGCTACTGAGAAGGCCATCTTCTAAGAGTCCCACCTACTAGTTTTCCAGGGGTGGGCACCAGTAGCATCCCCTCCTGACTAGACCATGTAGGGCAGGAGCAGATGTCCCAAAGGTAACAAGGGAGCAGATGTCCCAATCCATATATAAGTGTATAGGTTACTACCAGCATCTTGAATTGGGTTTGGAAGTCTACCAATAACCAGTGCTTCTCCTTCAACACAAGTGTTCTTCTACTGAGCTGGTTCTTACTACTTTCCTCCATCTTTCTCTCTCACACAATACTTCTACTGTCTCTGAGAGTCTTTTGTTGATGCTGTTCATCAGAAGTTTGCACCAGAGGAATTTTAAAAATATTCTGAAGGTTGTGCACCCCAGCTTTAACTAGCGTCACCAGGAACTGTATCTAGCACCTTGCACATCCAAAGTAAGGGTGCTACGGCTAAGCCACAGCCATTTTTGTTGATTGAAGCTGCCTGAAATCTACTGTAGGCCTTACCGTATTTTTACCAGTTCTGTTTGATATGCCACATCCAGCAAGACATGATGAAACATACGTAATTCCGTTCTCCCCGCAAACAGGGTCCCAAACTTTGGTGGAGCAATTGCAGTGGCGGTTACAGTCAGCATACAAGTATGATTCTGTGTAGGAGAGTTCATCTATCCTGAAAAACATTCAGAAAGGTGAGCAGAGTGTGCATGCCATGGAAGAAAAGGAATCTCAAGACCTCTTGGAAATGGCAATCTTGGCGGCTTTGCTCAGTGCAAGCTTCACTGCATCAAATCAACTTGATGAAGATTCAAAGAATTGTTATTGATGGATAACCCCAAATCTGGACACTATTTGGTCCTATGAAGCAACCCAGAATAAGGGTTGGATCAGGTACGTACCCTTCATAAGAGACAGTTAAACCAGCAACAGAAGAGTTCTTGCAGAACATGGAAAAGGCAGAAAAATAGATGAGATACTCAATCAAGGAACTCCAAAAACCTATGTGGGCAGCTTGATACGTGCTTATCTTGAACTTTTTCATCATCAGGCCTCCAAAAAAATATCCAGCACATATAATTGGTAAATTGTACACACCTACAATAAGAGAGAGAGAAAATCAGGTTTTTGATCCCTCCAGATCATCTCTCCATTTTTGATGTTGCCAATCTTTAGACTCACACTCAGTCACATCCATTCTCACACACATATATTAAGTTTACCTATGAAGAAAATGGCATCAGAGGCAGATATTCCATACTGCTGCTCCAGGTACTTTGGCATAAAAGTAATCATTCCAATCCAAGCACTGAATTGCATCACAGTGACCCAAAGGAAAAGCATGTAAACCCGATTGTGAAAGAGACTTTTCAGGTAGGGGACAAAATCTGGAAACCAAACCACAGAAAAGTATCTCAGCATCTTTGCAGTCTTTAGTTCCAATGGAAGTTTTGCTTGGGAGACATACACTTTCCCTTCCTTGTGCATGTACAGATCAATTTTCCACTGATTTCAAGCTTGAGTACACATTAAAACAGGACAGGTCAATTCTCTGCCCCCCCCAAATGGAAAGTAGCTTCTCTGTATGAAAAGACTTGTGCAGGACTACGGGCCTTTCCCATTTGTACCCAACCATGGCATGGATATGCTCCAGCAATCTCTTTTTTCTGCTGTATTGCATTAATATTCCCTTCAACTTCTCTGTCACCTACATCTGAAGCATCTTAAAATTAGTATTTCTGGGGTTAAAGTATTGTTTTATTAAGCAACCCAGCTGCAGCAGATTTACAAAGCCTACAATCCAGAATACTTCCCCATTGTGTTGGAGGCACTGTCAAGTAACCCCTAAGGGGTTGGGATCAAACCTATTGGCTACTTTAGACTGGCGTGGACATACACCTTCTCCCCAAGTCATTGGACACTGTTCTCCAGGACCATTCTGCTTTGGTTACTGGAAGAGACCTGTTCTTTCAAATCTTGCACTCTCTCTGTACATACTGGATCTCCAAGCTGATCTCCATCTTGAAGATTGCATCAGGACTGCATCAAGTGGGGAGGGGGAGAAATATGGGGGCTGCAAGGTGAAATCAAAGAGAGACAATTCTCTACCTTGTTGCTCCATGGAACAACCCCCTCCCTGTGCCTGACCACAGTTGTTCAGGCTGCTTTTGAAAATGGGTTGACCAGCAGTGGAAACAGGCAACCCATGTTAAAAACAGCTGTGAGAAGGAAGGGAGGGTTGTGGCGTGAAGCATAAGAGTAGAGCTGGTTCTCTACCCGGCATCTTATGTGGAAAACTAAAACAACAACAACACTTTTCCTCCCTTACCTGCCAGTTCTTCTAGTTGGGGAAGTTGTTTCCTAGGCTGGGGGTGGGTTCTGACAGATGTCTCAACCTGCAGTAGCCATCTAGCCTTTAAGGCAGTGTTTCTCAACCTTAGCAACTTTAAGATATGTGGACTTCAACTCCCAGAATTCTCCAGCCAGCATGGCTGGCTGGGGAATTCTGAGAGTTGAAGTCCACATATCTTAAAGTTGCTAAGGTTGAGAAACACTGCCTTAAGATAACTAACCATGACTAACATCTTTCCAGCTGTAGTATTCCTGGCAGATAATTACTTAACTCCCATTTAAAGAATTTCAGTCAAAGAAAGCCCATCACCTTCAGTTAAAACAAAAACCAAAAAAAACTGGTCCCCTCTCACATATTTGTTATGGCCTGGAGCTTTAAGAATAAGATTGTTAATTTTTTTTTTTTTTAATTTTGCTCACCCTTGGCAATTTCACGCAATTTCATTTTGGCCTGGCCAGTGTTTTCTGCTTGCAAGAGTGATTTGTTTCTCTTGGCTGTTGCATCAACGTTGTTCTCCTCCCCTTCTTTTATCAGGGTCTTGGGCAAAAAGCAGAAAGGGACGGCCACCAGGAGATTCACAACGGCACATACTAAGACTCCCAGCCACCAAGCCCCGACCCAGCGAGCATCCGTGAGGCTTATCAACACCTCCTCTGGTGAGAAATGGAGATTAGGAGTCATTCATTAGTCTTTGGGGTTGGGTGAGATGTATTCATAGAGAGCGGGAAGGGAGGCAAAAGGGAGAGTGTCCAGGTGGTCCCCAGTTTAAGAACAAGTTCCTTTCCCAAGGTCTGTCCTTAAGTTTAATTTGTATGTAAGCTGGAACACTATTATTGTATAATACTGTATAAATAGTACTGTGCATTTAACTGAAATCATTGTGTATTTAACTCAAATTTTGCTACAATAGGCTCCGTTCTTCACTCTATGGGTCATCTGTAACCCAGACATTTTTAACCCGGGGACTACCTGTAGTCAAGAATGTCTTCATCCTTTATTAATTTTTGTCTTCAGCCCAGAATTCCCACTTTTTAAATATTTATACCCCTTTCTTTCTGGCTTTTAAGCCATTTTTGTGATCACTGTTCCTCTGAGAATGCATCAGAGGAAAGGCTCCACAATTTCTCAGGTCCATTGTGGGGCAAGATGGCCCCTGGTGGAGGAGTTTTGCTGCTCCATGAAGGGACAGCAAAAAGGAGTTCTCGCAACCATCTTTCTTTTGATAATGCATCTGTGAAATGGGCCCATCCATGGCATCCTTTCTCAGATGCATTGTGGGTGAAGCGGGTCCCCATGGAGAAGGACTGTTGCTTCTACACAAAGACATGATTTAAAGAAAGAATAAAGGGATTTTAAAAAGGAGAAGTATGAGTAGGCCTTATCTAGGACATGGATATTCTCCCTCTCTCTCTCTTTGTGTTGTTGACAACATTAGAAGCAGTATGACTCTTCCTAAAAAACACATAGTCTAATCGCAATCATTTCCTTATTCAATACAAGAGACTGTCTTGAAAAGCAATCATGTGGAATAGGATGTCATCATTTTTTTTCAGATAGATATAAAAGTATCCTGAATATTGAAAACCTACCACCAACTTGGGCAACATCCAGTTGTGTGAACTTCATCTCCCAGAATTCTCAGCAAAGGCTACACTGGTTGGGGAATTCTGGGAGTTGAAGTCTGGTAGTTTGTTTCCCAACCTTAATTTGATTAATCTTAACACGGCATCTGATGAAATAGGTTGCAGCTCACGAAAGTTTATGCCTTTTAATAAAATTTGTTAGTCAGAAAAGACGCTACCAGACTCCTCATTTTTTGGCCCCATAGACTAACACAGCTTTCTTCTTACTATCTATACTATCTATACTATCAGTGACAAAGATAGATAGATAGATAGATAGATAGATAGATAGATAGATAGATAGATAGATAGATAGATAGATTCAGACAAACAGACGGACAGATGGACAGACGGACAGACAGACACAGACACTATGTATATATGTAGCTTTCCCATAAAGAGGAAAAATAACCTGCTGCCTTCCAGATGTTTAGGGGAACCTCAACTTATTATTTCCAGCCAACATGGGAAGAATTAGGTTTGGGATTCAAAACGTCTGGAAGGCCTTAGGTTGCCAACACACACCTTTTCCTTTATGAATCTGAAGGAGGAATACACAGGGAACCCAAATTATTTCTCACCCAAGCACCAATAAGATCCAAATCCTGTTTAGGTAACTACGCCTCCAGATCATGCTTTGACATAGGAATATGCAACTTTTGAGGATTCTGGAGCTGCAATTCATCTCCCAAACCTTTTGGTGGGCTGCAGAAGGTCAGATGGAGATGCGGTAACATCCCCACAAGGGGAACAAAACCCCTGCCCTGTTTTTTAACAGTTTTAAGAAAGGAATCAGACCAGTTTGCTTCCCATAAACCTCCTGCTTCTACCCACCCTTAAGTTCCCCCACATACAAAATGATGACTGAAATAGTAGTAATTTGAACGTAGGCAACTTCAGGAGTAGGAATGAGAGCAGAATTTTAAATAAAAAGAGGGAAGTGCACTGCCAAAATTCAGCCATTTTGCCACTGATTTTCAGTGTCGTGATGTCAGTGTGCAAGGTTAGGGATGGAACCATGATGACCCATGTTTACCGTAATAATCAGGTCACTACATTTCCATTCATGACCAGGCAAAGAGAGAACAGTCACTGTAACAACTGATACTAGCCGGCAATGCTCCAAAGTTTAAAAATTCAGAATGACATGCATGGAATTCATTTTTCTGGGGATTAATGGTTACAGATTTTCTTGACTGTAATTGTCTTACCCAGGTTTATGAATCCAATATCCACGTACAGTTGGGCACAGTAGGAGCCAATCATTAAACCAAATAAAGGACCTAGTACAGTTGCTATCTGTAGACAGCCTAAAGGAGTGGAAAAGATTAAAACATATTAAAGGGGTTAATTCGTTATTTCAAGTTATGTCTGTTCCAACACTGGTTTGTCCTGCTATCTTCAGCCTCTTAGAGGGTTTGCCTTATCAGAGTAAGCTAATTCCAGACTGGGCTCAGAACCTGTACGCAGTCATCATATACAACATTTTTGCTCCAGTTCTTGGAGAGCTGGAGTTAAAATGGCAAAAGAACATTGAAGACAGGTCCCACCATGTATGTTAAGGGGGTCATTATGTTACGGGAACACAAAACAGGGATTGACCAGTCAACTAAACCCAAGGGGAGTCAAATTCAGCCTCACAGACCAATTTTTGCACATGGTTAAGCCAAGTCTACCCAGGGTCATCGATATCATGTAAAAAAAAGTGGGGGGGGGGGCTTCAATTGCAGAGTCACAACTGTCATTTTAACTTTTTTAACTTCTCCCCCAGAACACCCCAAACTATGGGAACTGAGCTAACTCGGTAAAAAAAGAACTGTAGATGAAAAAAGGGCTGAAAGAGGAGGCCTTCCCATTATAGATTTCACTACCAAGCACAGAATACCTCCCCATCTAATACTGATTGGCGGCAGGGGCCAACCCGTGCCTCCAGACAGCAGCCTCCACAGAGGGAGTCAAACAGGCTAATAATGCAAGCCCTAACATTGCATACATGTGCCTAAGGAGCAGAACTTGCATGGCAATGCCAGAACACACATTTCAGCGTTCTGACAAACTATCTGGATTCTACGGACACCTCAGGTAATTGGGTGCTGCGTGAAGCATGAGTAGATATTTATTTTATTTATTTTATTTTATTAATCAAATTTATATGCCACCCATCTCATTGTATAAGTGACTCTAGGCAGCTTACAAGTAAAAATTGCACATATTCAACTGGAGTAGTGGCTGGCTGGATTTACATATAGCATATTGGTTTCTGGAAATACATAAATGTGATTACGGATAGTCCTCGAGTTACATTCATTTGTTCAGTGACCATTTAAAGTTACGGCAGCACTGAAAAAATGAACTTACGACGAGTCCTCAAAGTTGTGGCCATCGCAGCATCCCCATGGTCACGTGATCGTGATCCAGGCGCTTGGCAACCAGCTTGTACCTACAACGGTTGCAGCATCCTGGGGTCACGTGATCACCATTTGCGACCTTCCTTGCTGGCTTCCCATGAGCAAAATCAATGGGGAAGCTGGCAGGAGGTCACAAGTCGCTCCAGTAAGTCGCTCCCCCTCCTGCCACTTTTTCTCCCAAGGAGTCCCTGGGCAGCAGGGCGAGCGCAGGCCCCAGGCAGGTGGGCAGCTGCCGGCCTGACCAGACTTGCGCCAAGCCACGGCACTCACCCACGTGCCTGCCTGCACTCATGCTGCACTGCAGCACCCACCCCCCTCCCACCCGCACTCTGTAGCACTCACCCACCCACCAGCCTGTTTGTGAGCCGCCTAAGGAAAGGCTTGTGGTGACCAGGACTTGCAACTTCCTGCCAGCTTCCCCACTGACTTTGCTTGTTGGAAGCGACAGGAAGTCACAAGTCGCGATCATAGGAGGCCCTGCTTAATGACCCACGATCCTTGCTTAATGGTGGCAATGGGGATTGCCAGGATTGCTGTCGCTAAGTGATGCAATCACCTGACATTGCACTTTACGACTGCATTGCTTAGTGATGGAAATTCCGGTCACAACTGCCATCATAACTCAAGGACTACCTGTATAAATAAATAAGATTTCCTTCTTACTTTAGATCAGGGTTCCTCAACCTCAGCAACTTTAAGATGGGTGGACTTCAACTCCCAGAATTCCCCAGCCACCCATGCTGGCTGGGGAATTCTGGGAGTTGAAGTCCACCCATCTTAAAGTTGCTGAGGTTGAGGAACCCTGCTTTAGATATAGCTGAAGTACAATTCCCAGGATCCTTCATTGGCTGAGGCTGCTGGGAGTTGTGACTCAGAAATACAAGTTTCTTCCTTCTCATTTATAAAAGCCTTTAAAAAAAAGTTTAAACAAAATACTATGTTTGGGCATTTGCACGTTTACCTATGTAGAATGGAGAATTTTCTGTCCTTGCAAAATCTTCTACATAGGAAATGCCCAAAGGTGTGATGGGAGTTTCGCCTACTCCTCGTATGATGTTTCCTACCATCACAGATACCCACATTAAAGATCCATCTTGTTTTTCACATTCTAAAAAAGACAAGAATAAGCAGAAACAATAAACCAAAAACGGTATGAAGAGGATGTTCACAGAAGTAAAACTTTTGATGTTTTTCATTGATTGGTAATGAAAAACGTGTGTATCAGCAAGGAAAATTATGTGTGCCTGACCATGGATAAGTGAAGATCAGCCCAGCTGTTTACTGTTCTTTGTACAAGGTAATAGGTTATCAATATTCTGGCTGCTATTGGCTTACTTGCTGTGATGTCACAAACGATCCAGGAAGCCTAATGATAAACCTCTGTCAAATATGACTAGCCTAATGTTAATTATTGGTCAAAATATTGTACAGGTGTTAGTTGCTGTGACCTCCTTCCACCACTGAGGGATGTAATGTAGAAGAAGTTAAATGTAATGCATCATGTATCGAAAGGGGAGCCTTACCTTTTGAAGGTAGTTTGGCAGACTTGAACATTTCACTTTGATTTGCAAGGCAAACAGCCATACTCGAAGAAGAATTTTCAGAAGAGGAAACAGTGTTTTCATATTGGTACCTGTGGAGTCAAAATAAAATGTATAAAATAGCAGTAAGGTGTGCTCATTCCTTCTGTTTGGGTAGGGGTGTACACGTGCAAGCTTTAGTAGAGACATCTGTCATCTATTCATTCATCTATTCAATAGAATTCAGTGGAACATACTCACAATCCATGAAGATTGATATAACAGTGGTCCTGCAAGAGACCAACATTTTTTAATGGGGCATAGGTGGCCACAGAGAACAAGTATGGAGAACTCAAAGTATGTCATTTGGACGATGGCTCATGTGGGTCTTCCAGGCTGTGTGGCCGTGTTCTGGAAGTTTTGGTTCCTAACGTTTCGCCAGCATCTGTGACCGGCATCTTCAGAGGACAGGAGCACAGATAGGAGCAGTGACTGCTCCTGTCTGTGCTCCTGTCCTCTGAAGATGCCGGTCACAGATGCTGGCGAAACGTTAGGAACCAAAACTTCCAGAACACGGCCACACAGCCCGGAAGACCCACATCAGCCATCATAATCCAGCTGTGAAAACCTTCAACAATACATATGTAATTTGCACCTTTTGCACACAATGACATCAGGATGAGTTATATCATCATAACTTGCACAGGATGCTCTTGGTGGGATGTAGGTGTATCTCTATGAAAAAGAAATTATTGATTTTGACACTGACAGGGAAGGCTACCGCATATAAACAGAGAGCAAACCTCACTCCCTTCTAGCACTGAAGATATTACCTAGCCAGGTAATGAAACGTCTGCAAGAAAACAACCAAGCTCAGAGAACCCTAAGGACTCCATGTATTTAACTGTTTGGCTCTACTTTATGTTAAATATTTACTGAATTATTTATTCCTCTGAAGGTCTATTTACAGAATTAGCAATCCAGAAGTAGAATGAAGAAGAATGAGGGTCGTCGATATCTAGGGTGTAGGGCAAAGAGGGGTAGATGAGAAACCATGCGTTTCAATGTCATGACGCAAACCACACAGCTTACATACATGCATCTGACATCAGGGTGCAAGTGTGAAAGGCTAAATTTGATGTGACAACACAATGCACATTATGTCATTTTCCCATCATTGATCTTTGGTCTGGATGCCTGTGATGAGGGTCCATGTTAGCTCAACATTAGGAGAAACTAAGAAGATGTTATCCTTGTAACCTATTATTCAGAAAGATAGTGAGTCATCTCTCTGGCATTGGATAAACTATCACATTAAATTTCAATACACTTCAGTACAACAGCACACTATGTTATGTCAACTCAACTACTAACTGGGTTCCTTCAACATGTTTAACTTGGTTTCTAAATTAATCCATTTTCTGACTTTGTTCAATACATTGAGCCATAAACTCAACCAACAAACTAGATTTACATAACATGCTAAAACACACCAAAAACCTAAAGTTTCATCTGACCTAGCTAACACTTGTGTAACTGCAGCTGCCACGTCTTTAACTGACCTGCGTCAGTGTGTTGTACCCAATTGCAACAAATTGTTTTGTTAATCCAGGCATTGTATGGGATTAAGCCTGTTGTGTGAATGCAACCTGTATTTTCTCATCTGAAGAACAAGCAAAGAGGAAGGCTGTGTACCCATTCCCCCAGCAAAAAGTTTGCTCCATTAATCCTAGCCAAATTTTAGTCAAAACCATCAGGACCAAATATTCAGAGAGAGCACTGAAAAAGCAGAGGCTAGCACTCTCCTCTCAGTCAGACAATCAGCTATACTGAACACACTCTTATCATGACTTATCACACACTCTTATCATACAGGCACAGACCCAATTTGCAGATTAGGCTGTCATCCCATGGGGGCATATGTGCATTTCTTTGTATACACCCCCAGTCTTGTATCATAGGGTTACAACTATCTTGAGAAGCACCTTCTTCTGGCCTATTGATCCTCCTCTTTGCAGCCATAATCAGAACAAAAGTGGCTTACACTGATTTTACACAGCCTTGCCTAGTTACTAAGTCCTCGGTCTCAATCCTGATATTAAAGACATACAACTCAATACTAAAACATTCTTGGCTAATGGCTGTCTTATCTCTTTTCTTAATTCTCCTGCCCTGCTCTGAAAGCCATCTGGATGTGTACGCATAGTCACAAATTCTGAGTGATTTATGGAGAGGGGATTCTAATGTCGATAGCCCAATATGCCTTGATGAGGCTCCCTGAGTGACTGCCAATTTTATATCTATCCTTGGATCTATTGGTTTTCTAATTATTTAAGATTTTTGTAGGATGTAATTTTAACTGATTTCAACCATTTTGTAAACCGCCCAGAGTTGTTTCAATGAGATGGGCAGTGACAAATTTGATATATAAATAAATTAATATAAATAAATAAGCAAGCATACAGGAAGCAGGCAAGATGAATATTGGAACTTACCTCCCCATCAAGAAATGAGGCAGTGCTATCAAAAAACACCCCAAACCCATGGCTGCACATCCAAGAGCAATCAGGCGCGGCCTGTGAAGTTTTGCTCCCAAGTAGCTCACAAAGACAATCACCAACAGGTCACCTGTAGAAATAAACTAGGCTAAGTACTGAAAGATTTCTCCATGCCTAGATTTTCATTCTTCCTTTCTAACCATCTGAATATGCTTCTCATGCTGAAGTTCGACACAACTAAACTGAAATAAATATAAAACTTAAATAAACGTATTTATTTATTGCCAACCACTGAATATGTTTATCTATTTGCATACCCATTTCAAAGCTTCCATTGATAACTCCAACCAGCGAGGCAGGAATGTTGAATCGCCTTTCGATCTGGGTCAGCATGCTGTTTATGTAAGCTCCAGTCATGGTCTTGGCCAGATAGGCAAAATATAATGCTACCAAAAATATCTAGAAGGAAATGAGGAAAATCTGTTCAATAAGCAATAGGGAATTAATCACATCAAATTCACCGGCAGGGAGTAGTGGGTATGGTGTATCTGCTGGTCTATGACCGAAATAAAATTGATTGAGATTGAGATTGGGTAAGGTGTTGGGCTGGAACCAGGATGATATAAGTTCAGGTCCCCACTCAACTATGGATTTCATTGAATAACTTTAGGCCAGGCACAATCGCTGTGAACCTTAAATGAGGAACAATTCCATGTAGGCTCTGGCCATGAGCTCTTTAAGGAAAGACTGGTCATAAAAGTAATAAATAAATACATCATGCAGGATACCTTAAAGATCATATAGTTCAACTGCTCAGTGTGGGATTTACAGTACAAGGATTCTGAAGCTTGAGCATCCCTGAGAAACAGCATCCTTTTTATTAAATATCTCCATTGAAAGAGCATCAACTACCTCCATAGAAAGTTTGTTCCATCACAGAACAGATCTTAGGCCCAGTTCAAACATGTTGGCTGCCATGTAGTTTGGTTTGGGCTCAATGCATTGTGTGAACTTGGCCAAGGGTGGTTTATTCAGTAGGCAAACCATGGCTTAGGAACATTTCTAGTATTTGCATGTGTATGCGTTGGCAGTGATGTCCTTTTTCCCTAAATGGCCCAGTTTCCTTTTCTGACAGCAAGCCAGAGTGTATATAGAGTATGCAATTGCTCCTTTCTTCTGGCTTTTCCAAATGGCATTTCTGCTCCCTTACATAACTGTAAGAACAGGCCTGGCTCTACCTGTTGCAAAGGGGGTCACAAAGGTATCAGATTTAACCTCAAATGGTTAGCCTTTAAAAGGCCAGAGTAATTTAATGCAATTTAGCCTTAATCTCATTTGTTCTGCTTGCAGACTATGAGAACTATCTGCAAAATTAGTGGGCCTTTAATTCTTCTCTAACAAAGAGTTATTGATGCAATCTGGCACACCAACATTCTTAAGAATTTTGAAAATGAACTTTTTGTGTAAATTTTGTCCAAATGGGTAGAGCTTATAATTGTTGTTCTAACCAAAGAGGAAAGGGTGTTTGTACTTTTTAATTTTATTTTAGTCCTGCTTAGATACTCAACAACAGCCACCTCTTTATTTTGGTCACAGACCAGCCTAAGATAAAATTATAAAGACACAAGAATTGCAGCCATATCAACTATCTAAGACTTAGTATTACTAGCATATTCCTGTAAAACATTAAATGTTTAAGTTTTGTGAATAAAGTTGTAATGCTAATGTAAAGTACTAAGATACCATATAAAAATTCATAATAAGAGCTAATAAACGACATGTCTAAAATTTAACCCAGGATCCAGGGTCAATCTGGCACTAACTTATGAAATGTCCAAGCCTATGTAATATTGTTTCAAAATCTGCAGAGTTTCCTCATTCTTATTCTTAATCAGTTTCTGGATAATTTTATAAACTGTACCACAAAAGAGATCAGCTTTGCCTGTTGTTGTGAGATTACAGGTAGTCCTCGCTTAATGAACTTCCCTGTTTAGCAACAGTTTGAAGTTGAAGTCCTCACACTTATGACTGTTGCAGCATCTCCATGGTCACATGGTTGAGATTCAGGAACTTCACAACTGGCAGACATTTTGATTGTCTCAGCATCCCGTGGTTACATTATCACCATTTGCACACTTCATAACCACCTTCTGACAAGCAGAGTCAATGAAGAAGCTGACAGTAAAACCACAAGTCATAGTCATGTGATGTCTTGCTTAATGACTGCAGCAGAAGTGAGACTGTAAGCCCTTTGTGGTCATGTGATGTCTCACTTAACAATTGTGTGGCTTAGCAATGGAGTTGCCAGTCCCAATTGTAGTCATTAAGCGAGGACTACCTGTGTAATTTATCAATAGCATTTGCAAATTTGTCTGATCAGCATGCTGTGCCAGTCTTAACCATACTGGGGCAATCAGAGTATGATGTTTATCTATCTATAGCGGATACTGAAGAAAGGCATGCCCATCAGCGAAATTTGCACAACCCTACAAGGGAAGGGTGTTCCATATATATGGGATCTTCTATTCCACCTTCAGACTGCCATTCAAGTACATAAGTGTAAAAAAAAAAAAAAGGCACATGAGGTCAAATTGTATGAAATTTGCTATGGCACTCTAATTCTCTGAAAACCATAGAGTACACACCTACCCTAGCTAGACTAAACTGATGCTCAATGTCCAGAATTCATTGCTGCAACGTGATTCAAGCATTTGCATATCCCAAAGATTATAGGTTAATTGGAGGGAACTCTTGGAATCCTAACTTCTAATTTCTGGCTTTGCAGAATAGTCAGAAAACCTAGCTTAGCCTAAAATGTGGTTAGTTAATTTGTATCCTGTAAGTTCTTCTGTGAACACTGCCCAATGTGTGCTAGAGAATTACCTGTAATTGTAATATCTTGGCAGATAAGATAGCCTTCCCAACCCTATGTCTTTGCCAAATGTGCTGAGATTAAAACTCCAATTTCACCCAAAAGAGAATCCTCAGAATTGTCTCAAAACATCTGGAGGACAGTTGGGGAACATTTAATCTAAGCTTCAGAGGGACTATTTAAAAAAGAACTGCATATTCTTGTTCTTTGTGTATGTATGTGTGTATGAATAGGTAGGTAGACAGATTATACAGAGAAGTATATAGATAAATGTAAATATCTATAAGTTATGTATAGCTCTATATTGATAAGTAAATATAAATTTATAAATATTTATAAACATTCCATTAACAGAACAACCCTGAATTACAATTAATGGAACATCACTGATTTCAAAACAGAGAAAGTGTTGAGCATTGTCAGTTATACGAAGAGTCTGCCTGAAGGAGAGAAGTTTTTGGATAAAGACTGGCAGAAAAAGATCTCTAGGGGGAAAAGACAGCAAGTTAGGAAAATGAGACATAAGAAAGATAATTTAGCATACGATGACTCTAGAAAAGACATCATAGTTTTATATATTATTGGAATCACTAACAGCGGTGATTTATTCATCATCCCTCTTAAAATATGGCAGAGTTTTCAGAAATGATGTCAGTATTTGATGTCACCCTTGGTATTCAGACTCAGGCACACTTCTGTCCTTTAAATAGATCTTCCAACACACCGGGAATCTGTCAATACAATATCAGCAGTGGCAGGAAAATCTAATCTCAGACAAGATGTGGCAATATGCACACCCATTCCCTACTCATTGCTTTATGATTTGCACACATCTGTAGTGCTTTTTGACCAAATTATGCCGCCTACGCCAGGAAAACCTTACCTCTTTTTTTCGATATTGGCCGTTTATTATTTATTTTATTATTTATTGTGAATGCTTTTACACTACATTAATGGTTTGACTCTAAACATGCTCTGAAGTTGCACAAAAGAAATAATATTTTATGAAAATGAACTAATCTAGCTGACATGACACAGGCACTCACCTTCCTGTGCTTTATGTAATCCTACATATATTTTTTAGTTCTCATGAATTAAACTGCCTATCAGTCATGCCTTGCTCTATTTATTTTCACAGCTTTTTTTAAAACAGTTTTTGTTCACCAGCTTTCTTCCACTGTTACATGTGTATATGCTTATCACACAACTGCCTTTTTGGATAAGCAAAGTTATGCAAAGTACTGGAAAGAGGTAAGAAGGGGTGAGCAGAAGAAATTAAGCAGGTGATAAAAGAAAATCAAATTAAATCTAGTTTACATCAATACCAGTTGCTATCCCACTCCATACTTTCCTACCTCCTTACTTCAACCACATCCATCCACCACTTCATTCATCGTCTTCTGTTCTTTAAACTTCTCAGCTCTCTTTCTGAGGATCTCATCAGCTCCGTCCAGCCATTGCTTTCTTGCTTTCTCTGTCTTCCCTTTTCTCTCAGCCCACTTGCTTTTCCTTCCTATGTTGGTTTGTTTTGCAGTTTGATCCTCATTCATTCTCTCTATAGGGCTACCTCAACATCTTCTGTAGCGGCCCCTCACTTTTATACTCCTTCATCCATTCATTCAAGATTCTGCCCATGTAGCCTTACAATAAAGTCGAATTAGCTCATCTGATCGTGTTTCCTCTCTGGTTTGCCTTACGAGGCTGGCATCAGTCTTGCAAGTCTGAAAGTACAATTCTCCCCTCATCTCCTTTACAGCCCAAGAAACCAGGGAGGGTCCCTTCTGAGCCTCTTGCCCCATCCACTATCCAGCTGCAGGCTATGCCCTCTCTTATCTGACCATTCCCTTGGCAGCATCTCTTCACCCAGTCTCCCAAGGTCTTTCCCACATGCCATTATACTTTGACATCAAACACACACACACACACACACACACACCAGTTTGCCCAAGGGGCTCTGTAGAACAGAAGAGGATAGGTCTCTGCCCCAAGAAGCTTAGAGTTTAAACTGTTTGGTTAAAAAAAAAAAAAAGATGGGGGAGAGTCAGGGGTAAAGGGGTCAATCTAACTTTTCATGTGGGACTTTTGGCATAAAACCAGTCTTGTGTATATTTTAACAGATGTTCAGATTCTCCCAGGCATGGGATCAGTAGGTTAGTCAAGCCTGTGAAGTATTATTCATTTATTGTCAACGAGTTACCCTTGTTTGCCCTTTTGTTCTCATGTTTTTGCTTTTGTTATGTTCCTCTCTCTCTCTCTCTCTCTTTCTCTTTTTAATTGTTATATTGATGTTTTTAACCATGTTCACTGCCCAGAGTTGCCTTGGTGAGATGGGCAGCTGTATAAATTTAAATAAATAAATAAAACATCTCTGTGTACTACATCTTGGACAAATGTTCTCCCAAGTTCTACACCCTTTCTCTATAAGAATCCCATTAAAGTTAATCTAACCTGGTCCTGAATGGATATGTATAGAATTCAACAGGGGGGTGGATGGAGGGCAGGAAACTATCATCTCTGTACAATACAGAATAGAATATTCCTAAAATCTGTTTTTTCACTGTGTCATTATCTTTCCAAAACAGCCTGGTTCTGTTTTTGTTTTTAAAAAAGCATTTCCATGAACTCTGCTGTGTCAGCTCAGCTTTTATACCCACAGGTTCCTAAAGTTAGTCTCAGACAGAGCTGGGAAAGATTTCTGTCTAAATCCCTGAAACTCTGCAATGTGTAATTACTACTAACCATTTCGACTGTGGAATTATGTACTTAGCGGTTTGGGCCTCCTCTTTGCTGAATGGGTCCAATCACAGTACAGACCAGCATTTCTCAACCTTGCCGACTTATAGGTGTAGACTTCAACTCCCAGAATCCCCCAGTTAGCTGTTTAATTCAGGGATACATTAATCTGCTTTCCAGAGTAAAGGTCCAGTTTAAAGTCCATTGGCACCAGCAATAACATCTTAGCTCACAAAGCGGTTGCTTATATAATGGATAAAGCAAAGGGATTGACTAACTGTAACTTTCAGTCCTTCATTTTTTGCCCTGTTGCAACAGCACATTACAACCGAATCACAGGAGGAGGTGCCAGAATTTGAGAGAAGCAATAGGTTAGACTCAATGTACTGTATAAAACATCCCCTTCCAACTTTACATCTGGGTTCACACAAGGTACTAAGCCGAAACTTAAGAGTAAGAGATCACAGTTACTACATTTAAATCACACGGGATGCCCAAACAAATAAACCATAATATGCCTTCACCTGTTGGCCACATCACCAAAAGATAGTGAACCACACTGAACCACAAATCATCCAACCTCAAGCGTAATGTGCTTGCAAATTCACCCTGCGAATGTGATTCACTCCATGATGGAACATACTCACATTCCTAGTGGTTGGTTTTTAGTTATGAGCAAATGGCCCTGTAGAACATCTTTTCTTGCCATTCAGACGTCCTCAAGCAATCTGTGTACAAGCATATATATCAAATAAGTTATACATTGACATGGGAATTATAAGATCCTGATACCTTCAGTTTGGACATGAAACAGGTTGATGCTAGCTTCTTAGGGCCTTTCATTTCACTTTCTGGATTGGTTGTGGTGGCTTCTTTGTGGTTATTTGCCTCAGTCTTGCTGACCTTCTAGAAGAAGGGACAGAGAAACAAACATGGATGACATAATCAAACTTTCAAAACTAGACAGAGAGGTGTAGAGAGTATTTGGGGGAGGACAGCTGAAGATGCCCCTAAATCCAGATGGAAGTGTTAAGATGCAGGTCTTAAATTTCCATTTCTGTACATGAGTGTTACTGAAATTGTTGGCTCTAAGTATTGAAATACAGATAGAACTAGATTCTTAGGCCCCTTTGAAGTGCATAAAACATGGAGAGACTGTTGGTTTAAATCCAAACATTATAAATGCAGATAGGGATAGATATTTCATTTACTGAAATTTAGATCCTGATTCAAGCTCTATACGGCCCTTGGAAAACAAATTTCAGCGTCATATACAAGTCTACAGCAGTTTTTTCAACTCCAGTGTAGTGTAATATAGCTTTATTGATTAGTCAATTGACCATATCAAGAAACAATAGGTGTCAGCAGCAATAACGTAGAATAAAATAAGGTAAAATGAAGTAAGACAAGATAAAATAGAGGAAGATAAAAGATAAAAGAGTGAGATAAAATAGGTTAGGATAAAAATAGAATATTCTATAAAAATAGAAGCATAAGTTGAGTACTAAAATACAAAACGCCGTGTGTTTAAAGGAATGCATCACCTTTACATGCTACCCCAATGTGTTCCATAAAATGTGTTCTCAGCTGAACAGCCCTGACTATAAACTTAGTAGTTCTGAAGATTATATATATGTTTGTACCCTAAAGGAAATTAGATACTCCAGTGTGATACAGAGAGCCTACAAGCCATTTTCAGTTCACCTGATTTCTCCATCTACCCACTGGGCCACAATGGAATGGGCTCACTCCATATCAGAAGAAGTAAAAAGTGATCGCTACCTCTCTAGATAATGAAAAGTCCACAAAGCAATTACTCTTGATTTCTTTTGTGCAAAGAAAACAACCCTATGCAGACGATTAAATACTGAGCCACAAGATTTTGACCAAGAGATCAACAGCCACGGAGGTTCTATACCATACATTACCCAGCCTTGCTATGTGTCCTAAAATCCAGCCCAACCATGAGGAAGGGAAGTATTTTCTAATCTTGCTCTAGTATAAAGGAAGCAAGGCAATATGGAATCAGGAAGCTAGACTTTTTGAGGATTAGCACATCTTTCAATCGTTCTTCTCTATCTATAGACAGAGACCCTCAGCCAGTAGCAACAGTGGCCATGCTTGGAAGCCAACCAAGGCTAGGCCTGGTTGATATGTGGATGGGAGAATATGTGGAAATCCCACATCTGTAGACTAGACTGAGAAGTGAGAAATACATCCTAGAAGAAAACTCTCCATTTGTTGGGGATGGGAGAGATCTCAAACAGCTTACTCAATCATCACAGTAAGGTGACAATATCCTGGAGAACTCCTAAGGAGCAGAAGAACAGAAAACAGTAAGTGACAGTAAAATAGCCTGGAATATCTTGGAAGATGGCAGCTTGACTAACTGGAAGTCTGAGCAGGCATATCCTGCACTGCAAAATGTTGTTGCAGACCTCAGTCCAAATACTTGATCACACTTGGGCAGGTTCAGGAGCTCTAATGGAGCAATTGGGCAAAGAAAAAAGCTGGATTGAATGGGTGAATTCATTGGCAAAAGGGTAGCTGGATGTTCTCAGCTGGAATAACAACTTCTTATTTCTTTCTAGTATACAATCAGTAACTATTTACTCCTACAGAGAAAAACTCAGATGTTCCACCTGGACCATAACAGCTAGCGCTGGGAAAATAAATCTATCCTCCATCTCTATTTGTCAATGAATTTTTGCAACAGTGTACACTCTGTCTCCCTCCTTCTCCCACTCCCCCACTGCTTGAACCTGGGTTCAAGTCCACCCAAGCTACAGAACTCCCTCTGGGCTTGTTGTGTTTTCTCAGCCCAGCCTACCTCACAGGGTGGCTGTTGCTGGGAAAAATCGAACGGATTGCTATGTACATTGTCTTGAATGAAAGACAGGATGCAAGATCTAATGCACAAATCAGTGAATCAAATCAGTGAATCAACCTATGCATTTGTTTATTTACAGGATTTATTTACCCTGCCCCAATCACCAGGCACAAGGCAGTATTAAAAAAGGCAAAAACTAAGCCATGCAGTTAATCCCCACCATCACTGAATAAAACAACCCTTGCAAAAACATACAAAGGAGCCTTTATAGAATTCTTTTCAAATTGGACATCATCAGTTGGATGGATCAGCACCCACCGTGATGCTATCCTTCATCTTGATGACAGTTTCCATTTCAGACCAGGATTAGGCTATAGGTCATCTGTATCTGTGAAATGTCAGAAACAAGGGAACCGGGCCCACCTTTGGGTGAAGGGGTTCCAGACCTGCATTTGGGTCATGCCCCCTCATACATAAGCCTTCCTTATACACCAAGCAATTTGGAAACTGCATCAAAGCACGTCTATAAAAAGTGTCAGTTTTTTTCCTTAAATTTCTGCTCATGAAATTGAGGCTGTTCTGTTCAAGGCTGCTCCCTGGGATCCTTTGCATCATGCTATTGTTTTAAATACTTGACCCATTCGTTCAAAGAAAGCACACGAAAAGACCAGCTATGCATAATCTAGGATCTGACAGCATGCATTTCACTGCCTGCAAGTTGCCCTAAGATCAAGAATATTAACTTTCTGCTTTTTTTTTTAATTAAACACATTTCAGTTTCTAGGCTTTATGGTTGATATACTGTATTTCTCTTCATCCTACAAAATTCCTGAGTAAGTATTCATTTTTAATATTTCTGCCATATGGATTTTCTCTCCATAAAATAATTCTCCTCTTTTTCCTCCCTTGAAAATCTACCTACCTCTACTGTCATCCATACCCTGGTGATCCTGTTCATGGCAAATCAGTGGGTCTCTTTCTCAAATTTAATACACCTTGGAATTTCCTCTGGAATAAAAGCAGGACTGGAGTATTTTTAAAAAAAAAACTTTTCAGCAGTAAGGAAAACTAGAGCAAAGAGAACAGCTTGAAAGTTGTTTTTTTTTAAGAAGTCTGTGAAACCTTTGTTTTGCTCAACAGTAGATCTTTGACTTGAGCCAAAAGTATAACCCAGAAAACAGATCTAAGACATGGACGTTGGAATTTCCTTTTGACACATCCACAACAAACTGGGCATAATCAATTAGCTGTCTTATCACCCACCTTGATACTCTCATTCATCTTGATGTCAGTTTCCATTTCAGACCAGGATTAATTAGATTCTATGTAGATTCTGTTATCTTTATTTCTTCTTCTTCTTCTTCTTCTTCTTCTTCTTCTTCTTCTTCTCCTTCCCCTTCTCCTTCTTCTTCTTCTTCTTCTTCTTCTTCTTCTTCTTCTTCTTCTTCTTCTTCTTCTTCTTCTTCTTCTTCTTCTTCTTCGCCAAAGACTGTGTCTCTAATCCCCAAACAATTTTAATCCACCCAGGTCTTTTATTACCTTCACGTCTGGCAAGTACATTGCCATTAACCCCTGAAGGGATATTCTCCTGTTCATTAAGGGCAAAAGAAATGACCCTGCAAAATATGTGTTGCTCATAGGATCTTCTATGGAACTCAGGTGTATGCTGTCTTATAGGATGCATCCCTAACTACATTAAAAATAAAGTTCTCCATTGAGCTGAACTCAATTCTTGGTGATTTCATGTACACATCCAGGTAGTTTTCCTGGCAAAAATATGGAAATGGTTTGCCAATCTTCTGCCTTCTGAAATGTTTTTCCAACTTCCCAGTCTAGCCTACAGCCTTGGAATTCCACAGACAGTCTCCTGTCCAAGTCCAACGCTGCTTAGCTTCCAAGATAAGCTCTGGTCAGCTAGGTGCTATGGATATAAGATTGTAACCTTTATTTATGTATTTAGTACAATCTATGTACCTTTTCAATCTAATTATTGATAGGATTTCATTTAGAGTAAAATGCGAGCAACATAAAAATACAATAGAACATTGAAAAGTAAGGTATGACGGCTCTTTTGAATTAGCTTTTTGGTGCTTTGTTCTTTGTTAGAGTTATTTGTTGCTAGAACTGGCTGCACTGCTCTGTTTTTTAATCTACCAGATAAAGAAATAACAGTCAAATTCATTTGAGCCCAGAACAATTGCCAGTAACAGCTCTTATCTTCCTTTTTAGAGCTAAATAGTGCTTCCTGTTGATTCCAAAGTCATAAGAAGCACCCAAGAATAACACGTTGGGGTTACTTTTCCTTTGGAAGAAAGAGCCCCAGTGACCTATCTACAAGAGTAGCAAAATCCTAGAGATGTTAAGGGGTGTTTTTAAAGGCCAAGTGCTCAAGATCCAGGAGGAATGAAAATCCACGCAGAATATTTGAGCTCATCCTAGCAAGAATTGGAATCTGCAGCCTCTGTTTTTATTGAAGAGGGAGTGTTGCCTCCACAAACACCGGTGCTGTTTGTTTTCCTGCATGAAAAACAAGCATCTTAAGTAGACTAACCCAGCACCTTTCAGATGTGTGGATTACAGCAATCAGAGTATCCAGCCACAATGCCTAACCGGCATTGAAGTAGTTACTTATGTATTACATTTCCATCAGTTCTGCCTTTCATTTATATGGTCCAGGAACTATAAGGCACTCAGCTTTATATTAGCTTGGAAGCAACTCCAGATCCATCCAATTAATGACATCAGTTGGTTGGTGGAATGAAGTCATCTTATTTCTGTCTAAATACTGGTTTATTTCAAACCAGAATAAAACCTGCTTTTTAAAATTTCTGGCTGTATCTTATGAACTTCAAGGTGGCTATTATCCTCTCCCAAATCCTTGCCCCACAGAGTTTCCACATCCTGTTCTTGAAGTCTGTCTATAGGCTTGTTTCTAATGTATGCTCTCACCTCCTGGCACCACAGCAGTATGCATTCATAGCTAGAACCATTGGAAAAAGCATGTGGGTGCAAAAATGTAGGCATACGAACATTTTGCCCTCACAACTCACAAGAGGCTTTAAAAAAGGAATGGAAAATCTGCAGCCAAGAAGCCTCTCCTCATAGCAACTTCTCAGGGTCCCCCTTCCCAATTACTAGGTAAATGTACACATGTACCAAAAATGTAGGCTGGAGGGGGCAGAGCTAGCAACTAATATGATTTGCCTATCATGTGGAGTGAGGGTTTTTTTGTTGCTCCAGGATTTACAGTCACCCAGATGTCTGGATGAATTTTTTGCATTTTTCTTGGGTCAGCTAGACAGCAAGCTCCAACTGGTTCATGCTGTTCTCCATGCATTCTTGGCATTTTGAAGGTGTGCTGAAGTGAGCACAGTCACAGGTCATCTCCAAACTGCTTTGTACTGGATGGGGAAGTAGAAATGGCACTTTGTGAAAATGCCCACAGTTCCTACTGTTGTCCTTGATGTTTGTTCTTGTATGTTTACATTCTCAAGCCAACAACTAACAAAGTGAAAGATGGTATAGATAGATATGCATAGACCCAGCTTGTGGCTGCACCAAACTGAATTTGAAATCCAAATTGTTTGGAATGGAAGGCTTTTTCCTGACCATGTTTGCTGTGAAGACCATCATTCGGTGTCTGCATTTCCATGGAGAATCCATCTTATCTTCTGTTGGATGTTCAGCCCTGAAGCCCAGTATTACACCAGAGTTGTGATGCCCATCATACCATTGGCAGTCTGTATCAACTCCAACTCTGCTCTTTCACCCTTCTACTTTTCCACCCCAGCCACATCCATTTTTAACATACAGGAAGGACTTCTCCAGTGGTACCTCCAAGGTAGGGGAGCAAGGGGGACAGGCTAACTAAAGCAGCATCGTCCCTTTCCTACATGCATCATGACATCATGTGCATGCCTCAAAGGGGTGAAGCTTGGGGGCTTATTTTAACTGAACCCTTTAAGGAAATTATATTTACAAATGCAAGAAAGAATATGAAAGAGGAATAAAAGAATAAAATACAAATGAATGAACCAGGATTTAAAACTGTCACAGAGGTTTTCACTTTTTAATATACTGTTAATTAGTTGTGAATAGTTAAGTGTACTGTATAAATTTTATCACATTAAAAGATTGACGATTAAACTTGAGCTAGATATGAATATCAAGGACCACGGTTAACGCAGTATAAATACCTGAATAAAATCATACGTTATAATAACTTTAATCCACATTCCTAAAAATCTCTTCCAATTAGGTATCTCATAAAATTGAAATATAAATTCTATGCATAGATAAACCCAAATTTGGGTTGTGGTACCAATCCATGTATTAGATTGTAAGAATGATCTCCATTTTGAGCTGAACTCTGTTTCAGATTTACTTTTAAGTTACCAGGTTATTTGGACATTGAAGCATATGCCACAACTTGGTTAGCCATTGAAGAGATCAAATGATCTTTCCATTAAGAAGCATATATAATATCTTTGCTTTGGTTATCGTGTATAAGGCTAATTCAGTAAACCTTGATGCAATACATGGTGTGGTAAATTTTAATAAGAACATGGTAGGTATAAATGGGAATTCAGCTTTTAAGTTTTGTTTCATTCTAAGGTGAATCATTTTCCAAAACTGTTGAGCTTTATAGAATTGGCACCAAATACAAAAGAATGATCTGACCTGCTTATCACACACCCAGCAAATTTTTGAAAATTTGAATTTTCAGCAATCAAAATGGAAGTGATATACCCATCTTAAACCAATTTTCTCAGGGATACAGTTTAGGCAGGGCTGTCCACAGGGTGTGCTGTAAAAAGTCAAGATGGCAGGTCTACCTGTTGATACACATATCTTGACTTTTTGACCATACCCTGTGGACACCCCTGAGCTAGTGACATGATACCTTGCCACCATGAAAGCAGTGAGATCCTGCAGATGCTGCTGGATGTCTCTGCAAAATAGGTATGGGTGGAAGAGAAGGCACATAAGCATAAACATGTTCCCTGGAGCACCCCACAGGCTGCGCCATTTGCCTCATCAAGCAGAGAGATGAAACAGTTTGCCTCCCTGCGGGGGGCGGGGCGGCCCTCAGGGAGGAGGGTAGAAAAATTCAAGATGTCGGCCACAGCTATGCAATCAAGGCCCCACCCCTTGTTTATGTTTGTCACTCCTGTCTCCCTAAGATGCTCTGCCTAACCCCATGCCTCATCTGGCAGTTCCATTGGTTGGAAGAAGCTTCTGCATATTAGATATTGATTTAGTCCTCTATAGGCACCACCTGATTCTAAATCAACTCTGGGTGGCTCACGTGCACCTAAGCCCCGTTTAGCAACCACAGTTGAGACCAACAATTTGGTTGTTAAGCAAAGTGGTCACTAAGTGAAACCACGACTGTGCTTATGATCTTACTTCAGCTTTCCTTTGCTTTCCAGACCTGCAAAAGTCATAAATGTGAGGATTGGCCATAAAGTTACTTTTTTCATCACCGTTGTAACTGCAAACAGTCACTAAATGAGGCAGTTGCTAAACGAGGACTATCGGTACTAGATTTATGGAGGAGGCTTCAGAGCAAAGCATCATGGACATTTGTTTCATTTCCAGAAGTAGGGAAATCTTTTGCATCATAAAGCAGATTGTACAGCACAAATGTTCATTGGAGCAAGCCCCCCTTCAAGATTTGTACAGCCTTGTTATTTCATGAAGCAATCTTTCGATGCATAATCTTCCCTGTAGCCTTGCACATCTCCCCCACCCCAAAAACAGCTATCAGGAGAGATGAGGCTTTCCAGAAAATGTTGGGCAGCCTGGAGAGGCTTCAAAGTAAGCTAAAGATGTGTAATGGAAAAGAATAGCAGGAACTGCACCTCCACCAATAAATTAAGCTCAAAAACGTCACCAAAGAAATTTGAAAGAAATTCTGAAGCCCACTGAGCCTAAGGTAGAAAACCAGAAATCTTTTTTGCAGCAGAGGAGAACTTTTGAGAAGTTGGAAGGCAGATTACGGGCATTAGTTCAAAGTTATGGATACAGTCCTCTATTATTCCTTATTCTGAAGCTAGCTTTTAAAAATTATTTATTGAACATATTTTTGGAAAGATATTGCTTATAGATTTGTAGTGTTATACAAAAACTACGTAACTATATACCTATATTATAATTGTATAAAAGGCAATAGACATTAAAGAAAAAAAACTTGCCTATTATGATAAAAGGAAAAAAGTCCCCCCATTAAACTACCAATGGAGAAAAAAGAACCACGAGGGAGAAAAAGATTTAAAAACTCTTGAAAACAAAAGAAAATAAATAAAAACAAATTACAACTTAATGATTAAGTAACCTTAAAACAACCATAAAGAAACCCCTAAATTACCCCTAAAAGGAAACCCTTAAATTAAATCTAATGCTAAACTTTAAAAAAGAAAGAAAGCTTATTGAAATTACATAACTTTCTTCAATTTTATAGCTATTCAATTTTTGAACACTAAATTAAACCTAGATTATATTGTCCAGTTGTGCATCAGGAGAAATAAGACATTTTAAATAACTACGTTCAGCATTTTAGATTATTTTTAATTTGTCTGTTTGTAAAAAAAAAAAAATTAAACAAGCAAAACTTTAAAAAAACTCAAATAGCAAAGTATTGCAAAAATGGCTGTTCTGATTTACTTACTGAAATGATGGTGATGTTTATGAATATGTGGAATAGGATCTTCTCATTTTGCCTCTGAACTTTTATTTCCTGAAGGGTTGAAAATTAATTGCCACACTTCTGTCAAATATCTGCAATCTTGCATTTTATTTCTTATTGCTCCAACCCAGGTAATTGCCTCTGTCTGGTCAGAATGAGGCTTCCATCTGCAAATGATTGATTAAATCCTGTTAAAGTGTGCATGAACAAGCATTTGGGTTAAACTTCCCCAACCTTTGAATGCAACTCCCAGAATTTATTTATTGATCTGATTTGATTTGATTTGATTTGATTTGTATCCTGTCCTTCATCCAGGAGTTCAAGGCAGGTCGTGTAGATTTGTTTTCTCCTTATTTATCCCACAACAACAGCCCTGTGAGGTAGGTTGGGCTGAAAAAAGGTGATTGGCCCAAAGTTATCCAGGCTGTATCTGTGGATGAGGGAAGCTAAAACCTGGGTGTGTCTGTTTCCAGTTCAAAACATTCACTATTGCCTCATACTGGCTATTAATTAGCAGAACCAAATACAAGCTTATTAACCATCGTGTACAAAGTCTACTGTTTAGCTTACTTTTGCCCAGCATGCAAAACTAGGTTAAAGATGGTTAGTATGTTGTTGCCATCTAGTCATTTTCTTAACATATGTGAAACTGACTGTCACATGAAGCCATAATATGGTTTATTCAGTGGAGCCCAGCACATTATGTGAACAGCGCAATTAAATGTTAACTTGGGTTTAACGGGCCCATCTTTTGTGTGAACCCAGACATTTTGCCTGAAATGATTCGTGGGCTTTGCACCCATCCAAAGCAAGCATTCAACCATTTTTAGCAGAATGTCTTTTAGTTTATTAACTAAAGGCAACTTTTGAAGGCAACTTTGTCTGCACCTGTTATATATTTTTGTGATGCATTATGTATCTTGTATTCTGAAGGGCTCTGTGTGTGTGTGTGTTTCTGTGTGTTTTACGGTTATATGAATAAAAGTTGATTGACAGTTCAGAGCCATCAGTGCATTTCTTTTCCTGTTTCTGAAAATGCCATTATCTGTGATTCATCTATCAGTGCTTTATATAATTGGGTAACATTTCCATTTTGCTATCCTTTGGTCCAACAGTGCCCTCTATAGGCAGAAATCATCATTACATCTGGTTAGACCTAAGGCGCAGAAAGAAGGCTTTTGCTCTTCAAAGGAGTGTTATGAGAAGTTACACATACTCCATTCTTAGCCACTGCTAAGTTCTTCCCCCAAGTAGACAAAAACTCACTTGGATGCCAGTAATGGGTAATAGAGTCTTCCTCTGATGACAAGAAGAATCTATTGGACCTCTTCTTTCTCCAGCAGTTTGTGTAAACCAGTCTTCTCCAACATGGTGTCCTCCAAATTAGTTGGATTATTCCTCCTTTTGTCCAGCCATCAGTCATGCTGGGTATGGATGAAACTCAAGGTCATTACAAAAGTCAAGGTCATTATCCAGCAATGTTTTTCACAGGGGAAAGAATGAGAGGTTCGTTCAGCCTTTCCCATCTTTGAAAGAGTCATCTTCCATCTGCTGTCCAGCCATCATTTCCAAACTAAATTTTCCTGAGATTGACCAGGAAGTCATCATTATTTTAAAATCAGGCCACATGGAGGTCCCCAGGATTCCCCAGGGCCAGTTTTGGAAAAGCAAATGGTCATTTTCAGAGGGAAACTGCTGTTTACTAGTAGCACAATTGTGTTCAGTGGGGAAAAACACAGAATCTGAAAAATAGCAACAAAGGTGGAAGGGCTAGATATTTGGGGGGAAAAAGCCTCCCCCTTTCTGGTGACATGAACCTGCAGCCCTCCAAAATCCTCCCTACCTGCCCCACCAGATGAAGATATTCTTAGATGTTCAAGAGCACTTCCCATTTTGAGCATTTGGAACAGAACACCTGAAACCCTCCGGATGATGACTCTTGTAATGAACCCATTATTTGTAAGGAGGCATTTAGAGGGCAGAAAAGAGAGAAGTAGGCAGGTATGGCACCACAGATATCTCTGTGTGTGTTAAAACCCTTTGTAAATCTATCTGTGGAGCAGATGGAAAGTTAGTGATGAATAGATTTATATTATATTATATTATATTATTTGTACAACTCAGTGTACATAATGCTCCCGCTTCCTATTTTTCTCACAACCAACCTGTGAGACGGGTTGCACTGAGAGAGAGCGACCGTGAGAGAATGACAATCTCCCACATTCCAGCCCAGTGCCTTTAACCACTACACTACCTGGCTCTCAGATAGAAAGTAAATATTCTTGCATGTCCTTTTCAAATGCCCTACAGATGGATGATGGATTTTGCCCAAAATGGTTTTTAGGGGAAATACACATGTAAACACACACACACACACACTAATGGTTGAGTAGAGGGGAAATAAGTAAGCATAGCTGTAAAAAAATTGATCCCAGTGCAACCAGCATTGCAATATCACATGTGTTGTTTCAGTCATCAAAAAATAGTTGTTCCCCATTTATTTACTTGCTTATTTACTTACTGTATTTATTAAGATTATCCTCTTATATATTAGCTGAAAAAAATGTAGCTTAATTTGGAGAAGGGTGGGTGCTAAACAAATGCTATAAACATGGTCTTCCCTGCCACCATAAGTGAGCAACTACTGTTTCATTCATTCATTCATTCATTCATTCATTCGTTCGTTCGTTCGTTCATTCATTCATTCATTCATTCATTCATTCATTCATTTTGCTCGCTCATCTTTGCTGCTAACCAAAATCTGTCATAATTATCTCTTGATTCCTGTTAGGCTCAGCCTTACTGTTTTGTTTTGCCTCGTGTTACCGAGAAAATGCCACTCTTATTAGCAGGACCATCAAATAAAACCTCATCGTGAACTCCCCCAAAGCAGTTTATAGAACAGCCACCCTGTCTTCCTTACTCTCCACAGCTGTTAGAACTGTATGGAAGGTGGAGAAGCTGAGAAATGAAGTCTCAGTGGGGAAAAACACAGAACCTGAAAAATAGCAACAAAGGTGGAAGGGCTAAATATCCTTGCATGCCCTGCAAATGCTATAAACGTGGTCTTCCCTGCCACCCTAAGTGACTGTTGAAAGAGAGATCCCTTGGCCCAAACCTTTGTAAATCTTAGGGGGAAATGACAAGATACCTGCACGTTCCCAGACATGTGTTTTTTTTTAAAAGCAAAGCAATGCTCATTGGGAAGAGGCTGCAATAAGAAAAGAAGGATTCGATTCCAAAGACAGTTCAGTGTTTGCTTATTTTTCAGATGTCAAGTTTGAAAAACACTGCTGCAAAAGAATGTCCCACCCCATGGAGTAAAGTGGTGCATGTCTAACTTTACATTATGTTTCTAATGTAAAATTCACTTTGAAAAGAACAAAAAAGACTCATCCACTGGAGATCCAGTAGATCTAACTGGCATCACAGATCATATCCAGTAGATGCCCCTGAGCCAACCCACTCATCATGTTCCCTGCAAAATTCCAGCCTTTATTTGTCTACCTCCTATCTATGCCCCTTTCCCATCCAAAGTATGATGATAAGCAGGCTGTCTGGATGATATGAGCATCAATAAGTTGTCACTGCCTTATTACTTTCTGGTTCTAATTAGTCATTTCCTTTAGTATCTCAGCATTCTCTAAAATTTTCTGGAATTTCAGAAACAGAAACACACATGTTTCCTGAAATGATGGTTGCCACAGGATGACACCAGTCCTGCCCTTTTCTAGGATATGCTATTCCATCTGTAATGGTCTGTGGGAATGACCTTGGGAGACAGGAGGGAGAGCTGCAGACAGGACAATCGGCATGTAAATGATATCTCAGTCCACAAAAGGAGACGAGGCATGGGAAGCGTTTCCGAAGGGACCCTCCCTAGTTTTCCGGAGAGTAAAAGGAGAGGAGAGGAGAGGAGAAATATTTTCAGTCTTGCAAGATTCTGTTAATGTACCCTTACACTAAAGATAGAGTTAGTACTCATAAGTGTGCTTCTTGCCTGGATGACCTCGAAGGGCTAACACCCTGCCCTTCCTCTGGCTTTTGGGCTGTATGGATGTTGCTTTGACTCTCCAACAGCTGCTAAACATTCTGTGATTTCTTAGCAAGCTTAAAGGCTACAGAACTCACCTTCTGATTTCCCTCCCTCCATGTTCTTCGCAGTTTTGCAAATGTGTTTCCCTTCAACGGCCTCTCTCTTATTTCTCCATCTCCATTTTGGCTTTCTAACTCGGCCCTCAGCAGCTGCATTTGCTTTCAGGAAGGAGTTATACTTCCTTGGGAACAACTTTAGTTGGGTTGGCAGCTTATCAGAACATTTTGTGATCTTCCCAAATGTTCCCTCGATTCACTTTTCGGCAACTCTGACTCTCTCGTTCCTTCCTCTTCCTTGGAAATTCCTAAAAATCCTGTTTTGTTCTTTCACTTAGCTTACCATTAACACCTGCAGGAACAATTCACTCAGGATCTTATTCAAATGTGGTTTTTGTTCTGGCATAATTGATTAGTGCATCACTTCATCAGGGCACCTGAAATGGGCTCATTTGAAGTTTAGTGATGAGCAAAGGCAGTGCTGTGCTTCCATCCTCTGGTTTCTGCTTTTTACTCAGGCATTTCTCTCTAGAGGGACAGAAGTTAATGATAGAATTGTTCTCTCACTCTCACGCACATAGACACACACTCACTCTCTCTTTGCTGCCTGATGTCAGAGCTGAACAAAGTATGAGGGGTATATAAGAGCAGCATTGCCTGCCAGCCAGAAAGGTAGCAACGAAGACCCTTGGATTAGAAGAGTGAATTCGTCCTGCCCTCATTCTTCTGCTGCAGGACCTTCACTTCTCCCTCCAGGTAAATCAGCTTCAGGTTGAGGCATGGGGAAGAGAATGTTTGTCTGCCTTGTGATTCTTCAGAAGGATAATCCATAGATCAACAGGAGAGGAATGGGGCTGGACATGATGAACAAAGCAACATCTCTCCAGCCAGATCAGAGCACAGTTGCCCTTCTGTTTTACTTTTCTTTGCGTACATTCATAAAATCAGAGAGGAAAACTGAAGGGTTAAAGTTAGGGTTGGCTTGGGCTTGGGTTAGCCCTCCGACAGAATAGCCATCACGGCTTTTAGCTAGCAAAACTTGTCATCCGGTGCGAAAAGAATAATGGAAAATTGATATTGGGATGTATGTGTTTGTGTTTGTAATTTGTTAACTTGGTTTTTATTCTTCTTTCCTTTGTCTTTCTTTCGAAAGCAGCCAAAAGAGAAATGTGCAGCCTCAAAGGACCTTTTCTTTTCATCATCTTGTCTCTTACTTTAAATTCCCTGGAAGCAACGCCGGTTGAGAGGTCAGTAACCTTAAAGCATACCCTTCCTCCTCCTCCTCCTCCTCCTCCTCCTCCTCCTCCTCCTCCTCCTCCTCTTCCCCTAAGAAACCGAATTTTTTGTGTTGTATGGTTGCACAAATCACTGCTTACTATTGTGTTGCCAAAGGCACTGGCAAGGCAGTTAGGCTGGTAATAAAGAAGGAAGGGGAGGTGAGAAGAATTAAAATGGAAATTTGCTGTTTGTTCTCATTTAAAGACTACTTTCTTTGGCTTTATCTTATGGGATGCCCACAGACAAAAGTAGGTCTGATGGTAATCTGCAGCTCACGAGAACTTATGCCTTTTAATAACATTTATTGGACAGAAAAGGTGCCCCCAAACTCCTAATTTTTTGGCCACTATAAACTAACACAGTTGTCACATAATATCATTAATGGATAGGTCTCCTTCTTTCTGGATTATAGATATGCAGCTAACAAAACCCTCACTGTTTTCTGAGATACTAATTTATTAATAAGGTTTTTTAAAGTAACTTTTAAAACAAAAGTTTAGGAGCAAATGGATTCTGGGTCAGTTTTAAAAACTGAATTATCTTTTATGTTGATTCTAGTTGAAATATATCTTAAAGATTGTACTGTACTACAAGGAATGGCAATGTATATTTTTGGAAGTCTTTATTGGCCGCAGTATTACTTCCTTCAACTTTACCTATTGAATGGTTAGCAGTATTTCTGTCTTCCCTGCTGTCTGTTCTATAAAAAGGGTATTGTGTTTAGTAAGAAGAATGAATGTCTTTAGACCCATAAAAACTTGGTCACACAATGTCTAATTTCCCCTTTACATCCCATATTCATCTGAATTAGAATCTAGCTGTTCCCACAGCCATTTTAAACAATTAGAAAGGGAAAGTTGTTAGAGACGGAATCATATTTGTAGGCAGGTAAAATATCAGAAAAGTCATCAATACTGGCTTCAGATTTTTGACACAGTGCATTTGATTGGTAGAAGGTTCATTTTGAGTAGAAACTCTTCATTATGTTGAGAAAGTTAAAACAAAGCATTAAATAATTGGCTTCTTTCCCCTTATGCTAAAACATCCCCCACCCGCAGTTCTTATTCTCAGTAAAAGTGCCAAAAAGCTTGGAAATTTCCAAGTAACCCCACCCTTATTCTCATGTGAGAATCATACATTCTCATGAAAAATCAATTATATATCCCACCTATGTAATTTGCTGATACTCACATATGGTTCTCAGTCCACTGGCATGGACTCTCATGAGAATGAGAATTCCCTCCCTCTTTTTAAAACGGAATTTAAATTGCTGAAAAATGGCAGTTTAAAGACATTGGGAACAATAAATAGATTAATAATAGAGCTAGCCCTTAAAGAAGCTTGATCTCTACTAATTTTGATAATTTTAGCTAAATTTAGTTAATCATAGGAGATAAAAAATAGATTCTGACTGTATCAGAAGATGGTAGCATAAAATAAATACTTAACCAAACATAAATGGATGCAAATTTTTCATAGTGACCCCTTTGGATTTCAGAAAACTTTCTGAAGGCTGAGAAAATCTTTCTCTGAATCATAGAAAAAAACATTATCAGCAAATACAACCCACAGCAGGGAATCTGCATTTAATCATTACAGATCCCATAATCCTGAGTGAGTGTGTTGGGAGCTGAATTTGATCTGATAAGCTCCAGATTTCCCATCCTGATTTAAATATCACATAGCTAGATGTATTCCATAACAGATTCCTAGGTTTCCAAAACTCTGTGTAGGCTTCTTTTGTATAAATCAGCTACCTATTCAAAGCATATTCAAAGCCACCTTTTGATTTATTGGTTTTCTTATAGTAATTATTTGATTTATACCCTGCCTTTCTTTCTCATGATGTTCAAGGTAGGACGGCTCCAAAAATACTTAAACAAAAGGGAAATAGCTTCTGCTGATCTTAAATACATGCTGTGATCTCTGTACTGACATCAGACATCAGAATGCAAGAACATAATTATTGCACTTACATGATGATGTCACTGCATACATCAGCATTTCAGTATCACTGTGGTTTGCTACAGATGCTACTGGCATGGCCCAAGAGGTATTTTCTCCTTCCCTTCATCTTGTTATATCTGGAGAATGGAAACTGACAGTCTTCCAGATCACAGCATTTCACTCTTGCTCAGCAGTTAAACAAAATGAATGCGTTTTGGGAATGTGCTACCATCTCTGCACCAAACTTGACTGCAAGGTTCTCCTAGGTGCCATCCAGAGAGGTGAACTCTGATTCCCAGAATTCTCAGCAATGGCCATGCTGGCTGGGGAATTCTGGGAGCTGAAATCCATCCATGGAAGGTTCCTAGGTTAGGGAAGGCTGCTGTACTATTTTAAACTGAATGCAACATTTTCAAGTGGAAGAATCATTTTGTCTCTCACCCAGGGTTAATTCAGAGTATCTATGGGAGTTAAGTTGAGAGCCAGAATTCTCAGAACAGAGATGTCAGTTATGTCAACAACCCACAGTTGTCCAGCTTCAAGACTGGGAAGGACAGAGCAAAAATTCCCTAAGTCAGTGGAAGAGATGGGAGAAAGAAATGCTGGAATTAAACTACAGGGGTATGAAATTATACCTTCATGTTGACCAAAGGCAATCTCATCAGCTTTGAAGTCCTATATCCCAAAAACTTTTCACTATCTCTGGTGAGGCCAGAAAACTTCTCCCTGCTAATTTTCTACATGGAGGAGCACTTTTTGCTTTAGACAGATGATCGAGACACAGAAATAAAAAATACAGACAGTACAGCATTCTGGATGCATTTACATAATAGGCTTAACCTGGAGATTGAATTAACCTATTTCCTTGGTTTGAGTAACCCCTTGAACTTTGAAAATGGGCTGGTCCCATTTGTACCTGCACACACACACACACACACCACCACCACCACCACCATCACCACCATTAAAACTAACCAAGCTTAGAATATTGTGCAGATACAGCTGATAGGCTTGCTACTGTAATTGTGTTGTGTGAATGGGGCCCATGTAATTCTGCTGATTGTTTTCCTAAGACACTCTTATATTTTTTTTCAGAAAAATTCATTGCTGTTGCTATTACTATTGCTGCATTAATAATTAATCAACAATTAGTCATCAATTATTATTAATTAATAAACAAAAGAACAATTAATAATTAATAAACAAAATATATGTTTACAACATTAATAACATGATACCATTTTTAAAAAATAGACTGGAGAAATATTTCATAAGTAAAGCACCTCTTTCTAATTTGCCAGATTGTTTGGACATCCTTTCTCCCTTTTGTTGGAGAAGAAAAAAGGAATTTCTAATTCAAATATTAACAAATACAGCCCTCTATTGCTACCAATTAGACATAGTTTTGTCCTTCCAGGGTTGTATAATACTTTGATTGGCCATTCCCCATGTACAAAGTTCATAGATAGATTCCACTCGTGGGGATAGAGTACTCTGACAGTGAAGTTAAACAATATAACATGATCTTTTAAGCTACAAAACTAGCCAGTGATAATAATTTATTAAGACTAAAATAATACAAAGAAAATATTCAGTATATGTGTATATGTATGTGTGTGTATTTGTATACACACATACACACATACACACACACATACAATTACCTCTATATGGATAGAGATGTGTCTGCAAAATATCAGTAATGTTTACAATATACCTGAAAAATCAATCAGTGTAATTATTCCCGTGCCATAGATATAAAATTAAAGCTTTGAACTGGCATCTGAACTGGCATCTTCTGAGACTCAATGTTCTGAAAATGAAATAATGGAAAGAAATGAGACATCAGAACAAAGATATTATTCTGAGTGTAGAATGGGGTGGGGGGCACCCATATTGCCCAACAATACAAGCAAAAAAGATCTGGGTGTCTTGGTGGATTCCAAACAGAACATAAGCCAATAGTGTAAGCAAATTCAATCCTAGTCTGCATCAACAAATATGTAGTGTCATGACAAAATAAGTTCTTCTCTCAATTCTGCAATGGTCAAACTACACCTAGAACAGTGATGGTGAACCTTTTGGGCTCAGCGTGTCAAAAATTTGGAAAATGCCTAACTTGACTTTGCTGGCGTGTCATCACCTCCCAACAAAAGAGAAACAATTCTTTACATATTCATTTATTTTTTAAAAATGCAGTCCAATAATGTGTGGTGCTATGTATTATATAAAGAAATATCAAATAAGTACAAAAATGAAATACAAGTAAAACAAACTCAGTTTCTTTGGTAACTCAAATAGTGAAAATAGTTGTTGGGTGTTGGTGAATGCTGGCGTGTCACCCAAAACATCGTGGTGTGTCACCTTTGACACATGTGTCATAGGTTCACTATCACTGACCTAGAATATTGTGTTTGGTGCTGGGCAAATTTTCGGAAGGGCATTCACAAATTGGACAATGTCCAGAGAAGAGCAACCAAGATGATCAAGGGCCTGGAACAAAATGTACAAGGAATAGTTGGAGGTATTAGGCATATGTAGCCTGGAGAAGAGAAGACTGCAGGGAGACATGATAGCTGTTTTCAAGTATCTGAAGGACTATCATGTAGAAGACAAAGCTGAAGTGTTTAGTTTTCCAGGACAAGAAACAATAGGTTTCAACTACAAGGGAGTAGATTTCAGTTGGACATCAGGAAAAACTTCCTAACAGTAAGAGCTGTTTTTTTGTTTTTGTTTTTTATGAGATGGTAGACTCTTTCACTCAACTTAGTGGCTTATGGTCTTTTCCAACTTGATGATGTTACAAATTATGCTGGCTAGGAACCCAGGAGGTTCTAATTCTCCTTGGTCTGAAAGGCAGCAGCCTGCCCTAAAGAGCCTATAATTCTAGTGCAGTTCTAGTGCCCATATTAGTAACATTTTCATTAATCATCTCCAAAAGATGAGCTTGGCAATTTTACCAAGGAAGGCCTTTCTTTAAACAAGGCAGATTTTTAGGCTAAGGCATTTTATACCATGGGAGGTAGCACTGGCCATTGGTTTCGCTGACTTGCTAGACTTTATCATTTTAGCTTGTCCTTGTTTATAATTCTCCAGATAGGTTAGGGTTCAGTTCTGCACATCCCAGTTTTAAAAAAGACATCGATAAACTGGAGCGAGTCCAGAGAAAGACTACCAAGATGATGAAAGGACTGGAAACCAACTCCTACGAGGAATGGTTAAAATACCTAGGTATGATTAGCTGGCAGAAGAGAAGGTTGAGAAGGGATATGATAGTTATCTTCAAATATATCTGAAGGGCTGTGACACTGTAGAGGGTTCAGACTTATTCTCACTTGCTCCACAGGGTCAGACCAGAACTAATGGGATGAACCTTCAGGGATGTAGATACAGATTAGATATTAGGAAGAACTTCTTGACTGTAAGAACTATCAATTACCATATGGGAAGCAGTTTCTTCCCCTTTCAAATAGAGGCTGGATAGTAATCTATTACGGATGATTCAGTGAATCCTGCGGTATGCAGGGTCTTGGACGTGATGACCTTCTAGATCCCACCCAACTCTATGATTCTGTAATTCTATGATGGCAATGAGCCATTCCCCAAATCAAAGGCTCTCATCAGTTGCTCAGGAACAGAGGGAGAGACCTAAATCCTGACTTGTCCTGCTTGAGGGCTTTTGAGGAACATTTAATGGTGGATCATCATGGAAAGCAGAATTCTGATGGATTAGATTGTTCCAGCAAGGCTCTGATATTCTTAGGAATTATGAGGCCTCAGAATGCATAGGGACAATTGGAATATATTTTATATCACACCTCCAGCTGCAGTTTCATGAACAAAGAACAATGCATTCATTGTGAAATTCTGGCATGCAGAAGTGATATTTATATCACCTTGATCCCGACTAGAATCCAACAATATGTACCATTACTGTAATCATTTCACTAATTACTAAAGTGACGCAACCTATTAAATCATTCTGTCACCCTGCTGTAGAGTATGCTTTCTATTAATAGCCCAATAGCTTGTGTGAACCTTGTGTGATACTCAGAAGAGGTCCTTCATCTGTGTGGCCCAGGACAGCTTTGATTTATCAAAGTTGTGGCTCAGCTGGCAATTCCATGCTTGTTCACTGGGACAACTCTCAACAGCCACACGTGGGCAAGGAAAAGTTTGAACAGAGCCTGAGAAATCTGTAGATAAATTTCTACCAGCTGCAGGAAAATAGACAATAGCAAGTAACTGTCATTCTAATACTTCTCATTCTATCAGCAAGTTCTCTAAATAGTCTTTAAAAGCTCATCTGAAGCTAAACATTGAGTCACTGTTGCCACTTAGTGACTTAACGATAGTATAATTTCCCCTTTTTGGCTGTATCCCAAAACTGCTGCTTTGAGAAATCAAATCTAAGTTCTTTTGTACATTCGCTGCTTGCATGATTAACACAGATCCTTTTATAGCAACCTTCCACACACTTGCGGGCCTCTGCACTGGTTGGGTCTATAACACCCACGAATCTTAGTCAATGTGGCCTTCATTCCAACTGGGAATTCAAAAAGTTACACTCCCAACACAACTGGGATACACCAGTTAGGAAAGGTTGTTCATGCAATGCCTTCTTGTGTCTTGTGTTCTGATTGATCAAACTTTTTTGAGCCCTGCAAATAAAAGAACTAGTTTTACTTCCAATTGGCTATTTAAAAATGTCTGCTCTGAAATCCTCCACATGCCTTGTACAGATCTCTGCAATGAAATTCTGCATGTTCTAAAGAAATGTGCTTCTTTCTCTTGTCTCTGCTTATTGACTGGGCTGGCACAACCTGTGAAATCCTAATTCTGAGCGAGCAAAGCACACCTATTTTGTTATACAGCACCCTCTGCCCCAATTAATAGACCCATCTGCTAAGACAGCCTCATTTTAGCCTAGTCTAGATTGTTGTGTGAAGCCAATTACTGAGCATGGGCATCTGTAGGAAGGGGGAAAAAATGATAAAATGTGACTTGGGCCTTCATGAGGATAAGTCCAACCCTTACACATTTGCAGGTGACATTGTGATGCAAGTACGAAAGGGTGGAGCTCAACTTGGTTCTCAAATTGTGGAATCACTGTGGTTGGGAACAAGTGTCTATGCCTCGGAGTATCCAACTCCCTCCTTTGCACTCTCTTTAAGGTCCTCCTGTATGGCTTACGCCCGTCTCCCCATCTCCGTTAATCAGGACTGATTTTCAGTTTAGACTATAAATAATGGCTGAATTCAATTGGCAATAAGAAGTGGCAACCTTCTCCAGATATAAATAACTCCTTTTGGCAGATTTCATTCCCCACAACTCACGGTTAACTTAGTAATGTAAAGATCTAGATTTGAGTTATACTATTCAGAGGTGTTCTGCAAGGTGTCACCAAAAAGGTGTTCTGCAAGGTGTTTTTTATGTGCATCCCATAGTACTCTCTCTCTTAAATGACCCCAGCTGGGTTCAAATGAACAGTTGTAAACAGAGTCTCTTGTTTGTGAGATGGGCGGTCATATAAATTTGATGAATAAATAAATAGAAGAGAACATATGTAGCTCCGGGTTGAACTGCGGAGTCCCCCCACACTCACTTGCACTGATGATGTTACCTAGTTGGATAGTGAAACATCTGCAATCAAACAACCAAGCTCAGAGAGCACCAAGGACTCCACAGAATAAATAAATTAAATAAATAGTTACTTCTGCCAAGTGAGCCATGGTATATTCCATGAGACCAATTCTCTAGGTTTGAACCACTAACTAGGCTGTATCACAAACTAACTACGACACACTTAGTGTGTGTTGGCACAACACATTAAGCTAAAATGCAGTTGCCAATTTGTGGTGAACAAAACCACAGTCTTTTTAAAGAAACCAGATAGTCAACTTTTTAAATTACCATTTAGCAGATACTTGGACCAACAGTTTTATCCTTTGTCCAAAAACCAGAGCTTTTTTCCATTTAATTAAATATGCAGAAGGCATTCTAACGTGGCATCAAATGGGAAACTTTAAAGATTGTGAAAGAGAATAAACATTAGAACAGCAGCCAAGCATGAAAAATTATTTGTGTACTCAGTGATGCTAATCTTTTGATTCCACTCATTCTGCTGATGGCCGGAGGGGCGGGGTGGGGATCGATTGGCAAATCAAGTACTGCAATCTATATTTTTGTGTTTTATAAGCCTTATGCTGACTGAGAATCCTGAAAATTGAAATCCCAACACTTCCAGAACTCCCCAGGTTAAAGATGAATGCTTTTAGATACTGAAATAAAACTGCAAAATTGTAATCAAGTCAATAAAATCTGCCAGAGAAGTACTTTGTTCTCACACACTGAGAAGGAAGTACCAAGAAGTTTATAAAAGGTATTTTCTTCATTAATCAAGATTACATCTTTCAATTGGTCTGCTGTCAAAACTCTGTCAATAAAATGCTTTTATTTAATCCAGGCAAAGTCTGCCTGAGATGGAACTTACGTCTCCTGATTTAAAGAATTTTCACATGTATCCACACTGTAAACAAAAAAATTATCATCCACAAATATGAATAAGATTGGCCTGTGTCTGGAACAAAGTGGAAAATCTTTATTTACAGTAGCTTTAATACAACAGTGATATTGGTTTCACAAATTGAGTTTCATAATTTGCTCACCTCTTCACCTTCACGAAGAAAAACAGCATGTGTTTTTCACGCAAGCTTCTGTCATCTTGATGGAATTCCATCAGGTTCCTGAGGCCTTTCCACACCTTTTACCATTGTGCTGCCTACACAGTTATAGGATCCTTTTGAAGATTGCTCCCTCATGGATAATTTTCAAGAGATGATTGGTCTATCAAGTATGTTAGCAGAAAAAGAAGGCAATCTTATACTTTGGTGGAATGGAGAACTCTCTAATTCTTGTCTGTCAGTGCTGGATATCAGGCCAATTTATACCTGAAGAAAAGTCATACTGGATTTTCACAATATAGACATATTTGCTTTATGAGCTCTAATTGATAACATTTTATACATGTGTATAGTTTTTTCCCAGCTGATACAATTAATTATTTCAAAATTCTCCAAACTCTCACTCAGTACAAATCAGCGTGCCATTTAATAACTTGATACTGTCATTTAACTTCACATCTACTCTGATGGCGAGTTCTTTTTGATAAAAGGTAGCTATTCTTCTATGATTTATTTGGTTCCAATAGCCTTTTGAGTGTCTGAAAGTAAAAGAAAGAATATGACTCAGTGTACTTTTCAGAATCTTATAGATTTGCCCCAACTATGTCAGATAAACCATTTAGATCTACCATGATCTTGAAAGATAGAATGTTCATTTGAAAGAACCCCAAACAGATATAGCTCCCCAAATTGTCCCATAACTGTTGAAGCATTAATATAGAGGTGAGCAACCTGAGTCTCAGAGTTTCACAGGCTCCCCAAAATGTAAGAATGTCCCCCAAAAGCTCTTGCAAAATTGCCACCAAAGATTAATTTTGAATGGGATCATGGTTATTCAAACTATGGGGTGAAATTGCATGAATTGTATTTAATTCATTACATAATATAATTGCGTCATTAAATACATCAGTGATATTACATTATTTAAAATGATTTTAGATTAAGTATTTTAAAGATATAAAATCTTATGTTTCCTCTAATATAAACTAAAATTATATTCAAATAAAATAACAATTAAATAGAATTAATTTGTCCAGCCCTACATATTTGTTTTGGAATGTAGCCTCCAGCTGCCAACCCAAGGCCTAGTGTCCTGTCAACCCCCCCAAAACTGGACAAGCACTAAGAGTCTTACTAAGCTGTACTGCACTTAATTACACCACTTAGAAAGTTTAGGTTATATACTTTAAGTTATATTCCATCATGCATTTAAAATAACCAGTAATGATCAGAGCAGGGGGGTCTTCAGGGGGAGATCACAGTGTGATTGAAGACCCACCCTTTTTGACTGTGTGGTGATGGCCACTTTCTTGACTATTTGACACACACTTCCTTACAGACACCCCTAGATCAGAGCTGTATAGATGTCACATTCTAGTGATCAAGGAAGAAATAGTGAAGAAAGACTCCACATCAAAAAGATCTGTCCGTACATGTGAATACATACATAAATGGAAAAACCCTCCAGATAGCACTCAAATCCAGATTTTCCATGAAGTCTTCCTTATCAACCAGATCTGGAAGGAAGGTTTGGGATTTTGTATAGCTGCAAAATACAGAAACTCACCCTAATATTGGGTTCTTACTTTCAATATTGATTAAGAAGACAATGGTAATTACCTCTTTAGAAGTAAACCTAGAACAAAGAGGTATTCTCTGTAGCTAACCAGATATGCCCATCCCAAGTATTACATTCTGATTCTCTCGTGATCTACTGTTACCCCCAAAAAACCCAATTCTGCAAGCATTCCATGGCCACTGAGTTCACTATTAGGGGTACAACAGAGATGGAGAACGTTAGACCTATGGGCCTAATCCAGCCAGAACCACCCCTTTTTCAAAGTTCCAACTCTTCTCCTGTCCTCTTCCCACCAGTCCCAACTATAAGAATCGAACAGCTACAAATATGGCTGTAACAGTCACTAAATGCCTTTTGTCAAGGAGCATTAGAAGGACCATAGGTGAAGTGACCCATTGTCTCCCTCAGAGAACACCAAACAGCCCAGAACATTGAAAACCACATTTTCAGCACAAAGAAACAAAGCATGGCTTGTTTCACTTATCCTACTTCTGTTCCAGACAAGGGAGATCTCAGCAATGCCATCCGAAGCTTGAGGTCAAATCTGGCTTTGACGCTGATTCGGTTCCTCACCCTGCTATGTAGGATTGGGAGCATCATTGTTTGCTTTTCCAAAACCCTATGAAATGAAATTTCTGTATGTCAGACTGTACATCATATCAATAAAAATAAGACCATTCCTGCCCTTAAGCTTACAATCTAAAACATATGACACAAGAGAAAAAAAGAAATGAAGGAACACAGGGCGCCATTCTTAGTAAAATAATAATGTTTATGATGACTAACTAGAACAGAAACCATTGGTTTCCGTTCTAGTTAGTCATCATACAAATTACTAAGCAGAACCTCTGGCTCATGGACCAAATCCAACCCATTTTTTTTGCTCCTTCTCCAAAACTCTGTGGTCTTCCAAAACCCTCTTTCCCCCATTACTGGTTAGCATCATGGAGTGACTGCAGTTGGAGCCCATGAAATTTACCCAATTTCATTTTCACTCTGTTGCAACTTTCTACAAGCAGCTGAGGGAAATCCAGGGAAGCAGAATGGAATAGCATTCTGCATATGATCTGAACTCAAAAAATAGCAAGGAATCATTCAGTACAGAAGTTTCATTTGTCCATTAAAAAAAATGTGAATCTTAAAAGTATAATCTGCTTCTAGCCATAGCTTGGGGATCTGGGTTTTCTTTAATTGGATATCAGTTCTACTTTTACCATTCCAGACACACTCTTACTTGGATGTTAAGCAGGTTAAGGCCTTCTTAGCCTTGGACTGGGAGACCTCCTTGGCACACCAGATGGTGTATTGCAAATGGGAACTGTAGTTCTGTGTTAGAATACATGCATCTGGATGGAGGAAGCCCCAGGTTTAACTCCAGGCTTCTCCAATTAGACCTTCTAATTATGGGATTATGGGAGGATGCTACCAGTCAAAGTAGTCAACACTGAACTAGATGGATATGTTTTCTGACCAACAGAACATGATCTCTTACTTTCCTCAAACACACATTAGCAATTCCTTATGCAATTAAAGTTCTAACTGAATCTTTCTCTATGTGGCACATGCCAAATATGCCAAAATTGCAGGGGTAGTGTCAATACATATAAACACACAAAATTAGGATGGAAAGATGTACACACATTTTAAAAATTCACACCCTGGATTCAAATAGACCTAATGGTGCAATGCTTTGGTTTCCAGACCTTTTTCTAATGCATTTTAAGGACAATTACCCTTTTCCAAGGTTGATACACACAATTTTAAACCTTAATCCCTATATATCTTTAAATATTTATATTACATACAGTCATACACACACGCACATGCAAATTGTTAAACAGCCATATTGAATTTAATGTTTTAATTTGCATACACAATTAGAACAAGGATGAGAATACATAATAAATCTATAGCATTCTGAAAAGTAAACTATCCAAGAAACTCTCTCTCTATCCAGAATTTCTTCCAGGGGGTTTACACCCTTGTTGCCTGCAAAAATCCTGAAAATATTTACAAGAATATATATAAGGCATTTCTTCGAAGTATACATTGAAAATAGCCTGTTGTGTGTGTTGTGAAATGGCTGAGGAAATGTGGTCATCTTGGTGTGTTTCTCTCTATTTGCTTTTAACTACCTCCAGCCACCATCTGGACAAACGGAAATGCAATACCGCTACGTGTGTGACACAACGCTTGGCAGACTTCCTGGTCCGGTCCAGCAACACCATCGGTGCCATCTATTCACCCACCAATGTAGGATCCAACACTTACGGGAAGAGAGGCAGAGAACCTCCCAACTATCTACAGCTTTAAGAATACAAGTTGGCAACGGTTGCAGCTCTCGCTAGAAATTCCTCTTCCTGCCTCTGGTTCTCATGTACAAAGTCCTGGTCCTCTTAGTTTTCCATACTAGTTCATTTTGTTTCAGCAAGGCAGCCATTGTGGCCAGGAGCTTGACGATTGGGTTGTCTCGGTGACCGCTTTGATCACTGGGCTACCTGCTTATTTTTCATGGTGCCTTGTTTTCCCTGTGTGTATTTGATGGATGTGATTTCCATGGATTTGTCACACTGCTTTGCTGGAAGATGATTTGCAAAGGGGGTCCCTGTGGGTGCTGCTCGATCCGTTGTCAACATACTTGTGAAATCCCTCTGTTCAAATAAAAAAGGGGGGAAAGATAAATAAATCTCATGAAACCCATGCCACACGAAATCTGAACATGTGAATGAGCTGATAGTATTTGGTTTTTCTTTTTCTTTCTTTTTAATTAAAAGGTTTAAAAGACAAAGTGTGAGAGGTGTATGTCTTCGCAATATTATCTGATGGGGAGGGGTCAGCCTGACTCACACCAGCTGATATATAAATAATTATGTATTTATTGATAGATTTCCTTTTCCTCCAGGAACTCAAGGTGATATACAGTACATAGTACTCCTTCTTCCGGGTTTCCTCACAATGACAAACTTTGTGTGGTAGGTTGGGCTGAGAGCTGGGAGAGAATGACCAGCCCAAAGTCACCCAGTGAGCTTTGGTGGCTCAGAGTGGGCTTGAACATGGGTCCCTGTTCCTAGTCTAGCACTATACCAATACACTACCCTGGCTCCTTGGCTGGGAGAGAATGACTGGCCTAGAGTCCCTCATGGCTGAGGAAGGACCAGAATCTGGGTCTCCCAGTCCTAGTCCAGCACCCTCACCACTACCCCACACTGGTTCTGGAGCTCAGAGTGGACTAGAACCTGGGTCTCCCTGATCCTAGTCCAAAATCTCAACCACTACTCCATACAGTAGAGAGCTTGTTCTCCAGAGTTAACCCTGTCAGTGTTTCCTAACCCAAGCAATTTCCAGATGTGCGGATTTCAACTCTCAGAAATCTAAGAGTTGAAATCCACACGTCTGAAAATTGATCAGGTTGGAAAACACTGGGCTTTGTAATCCAAACAGTATCATCCATGCTAAAAAAAAAAGCCTTGGTTAACTAAATGCTGATGATTTCTTTAAAAAAAAAAAACTTTAAGGGGTAAGGGATGATTCCTAGCTCGATGGATCCAACATAATCAGCACCAGTAAAATGCTGATTGACTAGGTTGGGAGAGCAGTAGGCAATTAAGAAGGACAGAGGAAGGAGCAAAATGGAATATCTTGGACATGTTACGTAAGAGCACTGCACACAACTGAGAAGAATGGGAGCTGTAGTCCAAGCTTTAAGAAGGCATCAGTTTGGGGAAAAGCTATGTGGAAAGAAGGCTGAATTATGTTAAGGAAGAGATTATCCTTAACAATACATTGTGATGGATGAACTCGATATTATGGTGATCTGATTTCCCTTTTTCATTTTAAATTAAATGCAACAGCTGGAGCCACAACCCTCCTAATCCACAATCTAAGGCCAGGAACTCAACAGGCCTCAATGAAAGATGGCCATTCAATGACATCTACTCATGTTCTTGAAGCCATCTCTGCTAATGGACATGTCTTGCAGTTGCAAATTCCACAAATTAACCCATTATGAGATGTAGGACAAAGGATAATTTCCAGGTGCACAAACAGGAATCTTCCAGGAATCAAAATTAGCTACTAGAGCCAAGGAAGCTCTCTATGTATTATGTGACACAAACTCAGACTTACCACCCACCAGGAATGGCTTTCTGAGTTGTTCCTCTGTTTGATGCAAGTCTCATTTATATGATGGAGCTTAACCAGTGCTTCACAACTGAACTACAACTCCCAATTGCACTCACCATCAAGGCTACTGGTAAGGCAGAGTCACTATGTGAGATGGGCAGCTGTACAAATGTGATTAAATAAATAAACTAAAAAAAAGCAAGCAAGCATGCTGGGAGTTGTAGTTTACCTCAGTTGCCTTCCTTTACTTTGTCCCTCAATAACTTACTGTTTTGAGCTTTCCCCACCTTCCCATTAAACCAGTTTCCTCTGTGGTGTAAGTTAGCACATCTTAAAGATTTAGTCCAATCTTCCACTTGAGGGAATTGCTTTTTGCACGCAGGAAGCTTTTTATGTTAGAAATGGGCCATAGCCGCTCTTGTAGGCACCAAATCCAGAATTCTTCCTCCTTGTCTGACATATTGTATGAAACAGCTTTTTAAACAGCTTTAAGTGAACTATGGCTCTTTCTAAAATAGGAGCCCTGGCATATCTGACTGGAAAGAAATGGAAGTTAAAAATGGGAAAATGAGAAAACAGGCAAAGAGAATAATTCATTTTCCCTCCCCTTAAGAAATACAAATATCTCAACTTTTCTTAATCATCAATGATATTCCAACTTGCCATAAAGCAGGCAGGATACAGTATGGGTAGAGCACAGTCAATTCAGAAATTCACGAAATGAGAAAGAGGGAGAAAGAGAGAATCCATTTAATAAAGCGAAAGATTCCAAAGCCCAATTTATAACCCTGAACGGTGACATATTCATAAAAGGTAGAATTTATGCATGTTTGCAGTGAGCCCCATCGGACAAAAATAACTTCCCTTCAAAATGACTCAAATTAAAATGAGAGAGTAGGTGCAACATTCAGAAAGCAAAGGAAAGGAAAGCTCTTTGCGTGATGAGCAAAGGAAATTAAAATCTCTTTTCTGCTCTCAGACAGGAGTCTAGAGCTTTTTGCAAACCCAGCATGCACTTTATCAAATAAATAAATAAATAACTATACACACACCACAAGAGCAAAGCAGTCCAGAATCTTTTGGAATTAAAATATCAGCTTTGCGACAGTTCGAGAGCTTGGGTAAATTCATAGAGGTGGATAGTCTGCACTGAAAAGATTGTTTAATTATTGCTTTGATTTTTAATGATTTTCTTAAAAAATAATAATATTCTGAAGCTGCTCTCAAGAAAAGCTGCTCAGTTCAACAATAAAAACAAATGCATTGCCAATATTCACCTCACAAGCTTTTTTTCCTTTACAGAAAGAAACATCCAAATTTTTGTACTATTTTGTATTTGATTCCAGAATATAGAATAAGTAATGAGACTGTATCTATTGTTTAAAATGATATTTGGTCATAATCTGCTTTCCGATTTCCCAAATGTTTTCCTTCTCAGTAAAAGAGGCTTCTGTTTTTCTACACTGATGTCAGGATGCTTGAGAATTTCTTTCAAATTTCTCCTGAGGGTGGTTTGAAGCTTCATTTACTAATGGAGGTGGAAACGGAAGTTGTTTTCCGTTCCACATTTTTCTATTACTCTGAAGACTCTGCCTGCCTACACTTTTCAGTCTGAAAAAGGCACTGATGAGGACTTTTTTTCTCTTTAGATCTTTCCTTGGGAGTGAATGGAAGTGTGAAAAGCCAAGAAAGCTGTAGATGGTTGGAGAGATAGGAAAGATAGGACATTCACATGTATTACATTTCCTGCACGAGAATTTCATCAACATTTTCTTCTCCTTGGAAAGATACATCCAAAGCAAATTCTTGTCCATCAAATGGGATGAAAAGTAGAATGCAGAAAAATATTTCTGCACTACATCAATGTATTAACCAAAAATACAAGTGTGCCTTGTTATTCAGCTGCAAATAATGAAAATAGCATAATAGCAAAACTCTGGGCCAATGGGATTTGAGCGTGGGGGAGAGGGGGTTTCACCAAACATATCACCAAAAAGAAAAGGAAAAATAAGGATTTTGTACCATGGCCACTGCCGATTTTCCATTCTCCCATTCCATTTTATTTCAAAGAAAGAGCAAAGAATGAAGAAGTAAAGAATATTTTTGAATATTGTGAATGCTGTATTTTGTTCACAATAAATATTTCCCATCTCCCCCATTCACTTACACTCAGCCACTTGAAAATGAATGCATGGGAAAAACTCTCATACTTCTTTCATTCTTAGCCCACCTCCCTGTTTTGAACCTTTCTTTGGCCGGGGAATCTTGGGATTCTGGCCAAAGACCACGTAGTTCTTGAAAGTCTGAATCCTTGGAGAAGGCCTGGCTATGAGATTGGGAATAATACACCCTGGGGGCTCTAGTGAAAGCCCACTTAGACCATCTGTATAGATTTCCAAGAACAATGGCCGTCTCCGTCATACCTATCTAAGCTGAACGGGTTTCTTTTCGTGCAAACAGAAAGACAAACTAATCTTCGAGGCCTGAAAACTCACGTTATTATATTTCATGCACCACTCACATCTGAACAATCTGCTTCTTGAAAGTCATTACACACGGTGTTAATCTGAAAAGCCAACAAAAGATAACTCAAATCTCAGGGTGAGATAAATCATTTTAAATGCTAATTGATGTGCAACTTTTATTCTCTTTTTGAAATGCTAAAGGGTTCTCTAACAATAGCAGAGATTGAAATTATTCTTCTCAGGTGTGCTGGTTTGTGCCACAATGGTGGGATAATGCTGAACGATTTGGCGTTCTTGGGTACTGCTTAAATTCCTGAATTGTAGATAAGAATTTCATTTTTTCCCCTTTTGAGGGTCCCTAATTGTAGGTTAATGGGTGCTTAAAAAAAGAAACAAAAAAACCTCAGATGATTTATATCTGTGGTGCTTATCTTCCAGAACTCCATTCTAGATAACTTTATGTGCCTCCGAAATGTGCTTTAGGAGCCGGGAGGCACAGAGCAGGAAATTACAAAACATGTGAAAGGCTTGGTCTCCAAATAGAAGCTTGCTTATGCGATCTTCGAGGAGATCCGATTTCTTCTTCTAGAATTCCTGCACAGTCATTATCTTCCCTTTGGGGGGAAATGGACTTAGGAATGAGATGCGGTTACAACTTGTTGCTACAAACAGTACTGGGTATATTCTCAAAAGAGAGAGGATGGACACAGATCACTAAAATGATAACTCAGGAATTACCTGCCATGGGTACCATGGATGCATTTTTACTGTATTTTATTTAAAATCAGAGAAATATATGATGAATAGAATCAAAGAGCTAGAAGGTCATTCAGGCAGTTGAGGTAACCCTCCCTGCTCAGTTTAGGAATATAAGACAATGCTTGAACTCGTCCAGTAAAAGTGGGCTCCACATCGCTCTGTTACTCTAGTTACTCACATTGTTAGGAAGATTTTTCTGACATTCAGTTGAAATCTGTCTTCCTTCAGCTTAAATTCACTGTTCTATATCCTGCCCTTTAATTCACTATGTATAGGCCACTTTTCAAGGGTATCCATATCAAGAGGGTGAGCTGCATATTCAAACACATAAAATACATCAACAGTGTATTATAAAACATAATGTTTGAGCAAACTAAGATAAAATACTGAGGTTTCTAAAAATGATCCGCAGAATGAAAGCATCTTAAGAATCAAAGCCAACCAGATTAACAACAACAACGATAATGACATTCCAAAAGTCAACAGAGAGGGACTAATTTTCCCTCTGTGCAAAGAAGAGGGGTCCACCGGGGGGGTTAAAAAAAACGGTGGCCACAGAATCCAAGCCCTGTCCCACCTATTGTGATGCATATTTAAAAGGGGCATGACTTCTATCGAGGCAATGGCAAACCACTTCCGAAACACCTTGCCATGAAAACTGCAGGGACTTGTCCAGGCAGTCGCCACAGAATCAGTCACGATTGAGTGCGGATTAAAAAAAAAGAATCCCAATATTCCCCCGAGCCTCATCAATTTAGCTTGAGAGGTATAGAGCAAGATCCCAAGGGCTACCTAAAGCTTAGGCCAGATTGATCTAAGAGCAATTACCTGTCAGTGTGAGACTCATATTATCCAGCTATAAATCTGATTTGATTGTTGTGAATGGTTTAGAGAACTAACATGCTTGAAAACAACTGTAGCAAACAGTGAGGATTATCAAGGATTCAGGGTCAAGCATTTCAGATCATTTCACATATATGTTGTTAATTCATAACAACTTCTGTATTATTGATGGATGCAAAGAGTAAGAGAGAGAATTAATGCCTTACCTCCACTCTCCTCTGTTAGCATTATTATAGCCATTGACCAATGGGAGGTGACTACTACTATTACTACTACAAATAACGACGACAACAATAATAATTTATTAAACTTGTATGCCACCTGATTCCCAACAACTGTTCTGTGGAGACTCCAGGAGACTTACAACCTTGAAAAAAACAGGGTTCTTCATCTCGCAAGGAGAACAGAGAGTGGTTTGAGAGCAACCACAGAATCTAGAGAGCCCTTCCTCACTCCCTACACATATTCACAATGTCTTGTGATGCCATATCCTGTAGCTCAGTCATGATCCCAGCAGTAAAGAGCCAGCTCGCACCCTGTCTCAAGAGCTCTGGAATCCATGGAATGAATACAATCTATGAAGATGTTACAATAAGCTAGGAAGCATGAGTTCTTGAACAGATGGAGAGCCAAGCTGTATTCTGGAAATTTGCCTTTCTGGCTTTTCAGTTTTCATGAACGGGGTGGAGTTTGAAAAGGGGCTATTGCTGTTGTTCTCCATGGTGCTGAAGGCATAGGCCTGCCTTGTGGTTTTATGGACTCTTCCAAGCATAGAATTGGACATGACAGGGCTACAGACAGATTTCAGTGTTCCTCCTTGTCTTCCTTCTGATCTTGGAGGGCCATTAGGAACATTCTTTGACTGGCATCTAAGAACACATGGAACCAGGTCAGGCCATTGCACCAATTTAGGCAGCTGCATAAATATCTTATGTATGAGATGTTCAATTAGAGTTAGCTTCATGAAGTCCATCTATTCATCTGCCAAGAAACAGCACACACAACATTCAACTATTGCTGCCAACAAGTGTCCTCTCCAGCATATAAGGGAAGCTACCTACATGTGTTATTAATTAGTGTAAGTTCAAACTTTGCATACATTTTTCCTTTTTTTTTTTTATTTTAGCTGATGGGCTGGGTTTACACAATATGCTAAACACTGAATCTGGATTAACAAAACACAATCACTGTGTTCACAGAGCATGTGATGCCCAGTCAAATAAGCTTTATTATTGTTTAATACAATGATCTAGCTCACATGACATGTTAACACAATGATTAGATTCCCATGCTGAATCACAAATTACCTAACTCCATTTTAGCCCAGACTGGGATGTTGTGTGAACATTACAACCTACATATTTTGCAAATAAATGCAATTGTTTGTTTAAAATTCAACCGGCATGGCTTGATCCAAGAGAAATCTGAACACAATATCTGACTTCAAGTCTTTGCATTTGGCCTCTTTCCAGCCAATTTGCTGGAAATTCCTATTATTTTAGAATAAAGTCAGCAATCAATGGCTGGTATTTCCATTGGGTTATTCTATTGGGGGCATTATTTCTGGAGATAAAAGCAAGGCACTTATATACCCCTTTAAAAATTCAAACTCTCTTAAAGGACAATTTAAATAAACAATTTAGCTATCCTCTCCCCTCCCAAAAAATCCTAAAGGAGGTAAGTCATACCAGAAACCTTCTTGCTGAAGTCTGCAGAAAGTGCTATGTGAGGTCACTGGGATGAGTAGAAGACTTCTGGGGAAGAAAAGGGGAAATTAGAGAACTTTGTTCCAGAGGTGTCCTTCTTCGCCCCTCTCCCTTTTCCACCCTCTGAAGTCTTTAGCTCCATATTCAGTTAGAAAAACTCAACTTTTCTATTTTTCAATACCCAATTAAGCTCTACTGGTTTGATTCTACTAAACGTCACCAAGGTGATTCCAGTTGGATTAAAAAAGGCCCATAAATGTTCTGTCAATTCTGAGCATTAAGATTTATTCCTGTGGTAGCTTCCTTGCCTTGCAGGCAGCAAGATTGGGTAATTCTAATGAATGCTATGTTTGTGAGTTACTAAGAGATGAGATCAGTTTTCTGTCAGACTAAAGTACTCATATGCACCTTGGCCTTCATTGTCAACCCCTGCATTTCCATCATCAGAATTACATTTTTCAGGTGGAAAGATGGATATACAGATATAAATCACAAAGACACTTTCTCCCCCACCCTGTCATTACTCCAAAAAGTTGTTCGGTATGATCTGACATCCAAGAAGAGCAGGATGAGTTTTTAGCATCTTCATCATGAGCTGCCATAACCTTTTACATCATCTCTAGCTAAACTTAGCTTTTAATCTTACTTGCTCTTGAAAAGATGGGGAGAGTTATAATTTTTCTCTCCCATCAAGTTACTTTAGTTACCCCCTTTTACAAGCACACCACAGAAGATCCAGCCTTTATTCATGAAAGGGAGATATTATAGTTTGGCAAGTCTTTCCTGAAGTGAAAAGTCTGAAAAACTATTCCAGATGCAGTTTACAGCAATTTTTATATTGGTTCTAGCCATAGTATCTTCAATGGCGCAGATGGGTACCTTTTAGGCTCCAGTGGTCATAGTGGAGGAAGCAAGATAGTGATGCCACCAAAATGGACAAGCCTAAATTTTTGGAGAGATGTAAAAAGATGTGGACTTACAGAAAATCTTTTCAAAATGGTAAAAGAAAGGAAATAAAAATGTAGACAATAGAACAAAATATATATAGCTCAAGGCTGAACTGTGGAGTCCTTGGTGCTCTCTGAGCTTGGTTGTTTGCTTGCAAGCATTTCATGACCCAACTGGGTAACATCATCAGTGCGAGTGAGTGTGGAGTTTGCTCCGTTTATATACAGTAGCTTGCCCTTGCCAGCGTTGGTGGGGTTGTGGTTTCCTCCATGGTAGACAACAAAATGTAGACAACAAAAAATGTAGACAGCAAAGATGGCAATTTGCATGGTGTATTTTGGCACTGTGATCTGGGGATGGGGGAACACCATCGCTTATTGATCTTATTGATCAGTTTTAACATGTGGTCTGCAAGTTGCCCCTTTCTGTTCTAAGGCTTGCATCAAGTAAGCATATGTATCTTCATTTGTTTCTACCTGCTCCTGAAAATGTAGCTCTAATCTTCAGTTTTGAGAACCTGACCACGGTTCAACCTGGGACTATGAAAGCTATATCTCAAGCAGAATTTTTCAAATCATATTCGTTTCCCCATCACAGACTCCGACCCTTGCTAAAATTATTTTAAGGAATATGTAGAATAAAAATCAAACTCAAATGTCCTTATAAAAGGATTTGAGCAACTTTTCTTCATTCGATACTCTCTAAAAATGGCGAAATTAGGATTTCCAACTTCCAGGGCAGACTATTATAAAATGTCAAGTGCCTAAAAGTCCTATTGAAGAGTATTAGTTTTCTTTCTTCCTTTTCTTTCAGTCATACAGGTCATACTCCTTCAGGGGTATCTGCAGGGTAGGGGAGGAAAGGGGGGCAAATTATGTCATCCCCCAAAAGACATGATTTATGACATCATGGCCGATCTGCTGTCACTGTGGTATGACTCTGGCTTGCTATGGCCGCTGGTGTGATCTATGATCTGATTTTCTGCGCGTGAAACCTTGCGAGCTCCATAAGGCGGACGGTGACATCTGCAGGGGAGCGAGTGGGGGGGAGGCTCAGACTGACAAAAGCAGGATTGTGATGCAAGCCTACGGCCTTTTCAATATACATCACAATGTCACATGCATCACAAAACTGCTTTTGTCATTCTACAGAAATTCAGACACTGCTACAAAAAAAAAAAATGGCTTGGCTCACATAATGCACTAACACGGTATTCTGGTTCACACCCCATGACAAGCCATAAATCATGGTTTAGAGCAGTGTTTTTCAAACTTGGCAACTTTAAGATGGGTGGACTTCAACTCCCAGAATTCCCCAGCCAGTGAGTTGGCTGGGGAATTCTGGGAGTTGAAGTCCACCCATTTTAAATTTGCCAAGTTTGAAAAACACTGGTTTAGAGCAATGAGTCCTACACATTACAGTACTCTAAACCAAACCCTGGCATGCTTTAGTAAACCAAATAACTGATTGCAAACCAGGTAACTGGCCAAAAATCGCCTAGTAATGAGTGAGAATATAAGTTAGCAGTCCCCAACCCAAGTTTAGCACAGTGACTTTATACTATGTAGTCTGTGCACTTGGGACCACCATCTTGACTTTTTAACACACACACACGTGTGCTGATGCCCCTATGAAGACTTACACCATTACAGACCCTCTGCATCAACTCTTTCACGAAGTCCGGCACACTTAGAATCAATCAATAGTACCAATAACTAGTGATCAATACAGTTCTGAATGAACCTGAAATGAGTTTAAAGGCAGTGATCTGAGTCTGATTTATACCGTTGAATTAAACTATTTGGTTTTTTTCAATGCCTTATCTCCTTGTCATACATCATAACCCATTACTCATTAATGAGGCTTTTTCTCAAGATCTTGGCTTGGAAGACTTAATGCAGCTTGTGATCTTTTCAATGAGTTGAAACTTCACACATTTCTGGTAGACCTTAGATTTTCCCTATTTTGTGTATGGGACGCCGTGTTTCTTTAATGCACCTACTGGGTCTTAAAGTGACAGAAAGCAATGGACTGTGGTCACTGTGACCCATAATTCACGAGAAAATTGCCACCTCATATCTAATAATATGAAATCAGATTACTATGGCATTTCTAAAAAAAAAAAACCAAAAAACCCTGCAATTATCGGGCTACAAGATCTTTGAACTTTAGTATTCACGGCATGTTTTAATAGAGAACATACTGAGCCATAAGGGAAATGAAAAAGATTAATTGGCATTGGTTTCCTACTCTGGGAAGTACAACCTGATCTGGAAGAGTTTGGCAGGGTCAGAAAAAATGGATTTGAACATGCAATACCTAACCGAAGGTGCAGTTACATAGCTCTCAAAAAGGAAGCTGATCTTCTGTAGAGCCTCAAGCTGTCCTATCCTCTATTAGCAAAGTGATTTGGTCAATTCCATTTTATTTCCCAGTATGTTATATATATATAACTATATATATATACGCCCTATTCCAGTGTTACAGCTAGAGATGCTTACCACGTAAGTGGCAGTGAGCAACCTTGTTCCAGATGTCCCATCAGAATGGGAGTCTGCACATTGAACCCAAATGTTTGAGCTGAGATCTTCACAGGCTGAAGAAGCTTTCAAGATGGTTTCCATGAGACCCCAGATTCCAGGGCAGCAAGATTTAGGCTGGAGCAGAAGCCAATATACTTGCTATGAAAGGAGAGGCCCCACAGGGACAACCAAGCTGAAGGTCCCTGCTATCTACCTCTTCTGTAGCGAGTTGGAATGGCCACTGATGGAGGGGGTTCAAGGAAAGCAAGCAGCCAAGCTAATAGAATAGTGCTCATTATCTAGGCTTAAGAACAGCCCTGATGGATCAGGCCAAGGGCCCATCTAGGACAGTCTTCTGGATCACACAGTGGCCAACTAGATGCATTGGGGAAGCTAGCTTAATATTGAATCAATTCCTTACAAAAATCTTGCACGATAGGCACTACCTTAAGAGAGGTACTCCTCCTCACAAACAGATAAATTGCATGGTATTATTATTAGTATTACAACAGTGTGGTGTAATGGTATATGGGAATGACCTTGAGAGACAGGCAGAAGAACCACATACACTGGGGCAAAAAAGTATTTAGTCAACCACCAATTGTGCAAGTTCTCCCACTTAAAAAGATGAGAGAGGCCTGTAATTTTCATCATAGGTATACCTCAACTATGAGAGACAAAATGAGAAAAAAAATCCAGAAAATCACATTGTCTGATTTTTAAAGAATTTATTTGCAAATCATGGTGGAAAATAAGTATTTGGTCACCTACAAACAAGCAAGATGTCTGGCTCTCACAGACCTGTAACTACTTCTTTAAGAGGCTCCTCTGTCCTCCACTCGTTACCTGTAGTAATGGTACCTGTTTGACCTTGTTATCAGCATAAAAGACACCTGTTCACAACCTCGAACAGTCACACTCCAAACTCCACTATGGCCAAGACCAAAGAGCTGTCGAAGGACACCAGAAACAAAATTGTAGACCTGCACCAGGCTGGGAAGACTGAATCTGCAATAGGCAAGCAGCTTGGTGTGAAGAAATCAACTGTGGGAGCAATAATTAGAAAATGGAAGACATACAAGACCACTGATAATCTCCCTCGATCTGGGGCTCCACGTAAGATCTCACCCCGTGGGGTCAAAATGATCACAAGAACGGTGAGCAAAAATCCCAGAACCACATGGGGGGACCTAGTGAATGACCTGCAGAGAGCTGGGACCAAAGTAACAAAGGCTACCATCAGTAACACACTATGCTGCCAGGGACTCAAATCCTGCAGTGCCAGACGTGTCCCCCTGCTTAAGCCATACATGTCCGGGCCCGTCTGAAGTTTGCTAGAGAGCATTTGGATGATCCAGAAGAGGATTGGGAGAATGTCATATGGTCAGATGAAACCAAAGTAGAACGTTTTGGTCTAAACTCAACTCGTCGTGTTTGGAGGAGAGAGAATGCTGAGTTGCATCCAAAGAACACCATACCTACTGTGAAGCATGGGGGTGGAAACATCATGCTTTGGGGCTGTTTTTCTGCAAAGGGGCCAGGACAACTGATCCGTGTAAAGGAAAGAATGAATGGGGCCATGTATCGTGAGATTTTGAGTGAACACCTCCTTCCATCAGCAAGGGCATTGAAGATGAAACGTGGCTGGGTCTTTCAGCATGACAATGATCCCAAACACACCGCCTGGGCAACGAAGGAGTGGCTTCGTAAGAAGCATTTCAAGGTCCTGGACTGGCCTAGCCAGTCTCCAGATCTCAACCCCATGGAAAACCTTTGGAGGGAGTTGAAAATCCGTGTTGCCCAGCGACAGCCCCAAAACATCACTGCTCTAGAGGAGATCTGCATGGAGGAATGGGCCAAAATACCAGCAACAGTGTGTGAAAACCTTGTGAAGACTTACAGAAAACGTTTGACCTCTGTCATTGCCAGCAAAGGATATATAACAAAGTATTGAGATGAACTTTTGATATTGACCAAATACTTATTTTCCACCATGATTTGCAAATAAATTCTTTAAAACTCAGACTGTGATTTTCTGGATTTTTTTTCCCATTTTGCCTCTCATAGTTGAGGTATACCTATGATGAAAATTACAGGCCTCTCTCATCTTTTTAAGTAGGAGAACTTGCACAATTGGTGGCTGACTAAATACTTTTTTGCCCTACTGTATTAGACAATGTTCAGACAACAGCAGGTGAATCCGCCAAAGGAATGGGGGTGTGGCAAACATCTCAGAAGGGACCCTCCCTATTTACTTGGACTGTAAGAGCAAATGGGGAGAGATGTCCTTTCAGACTTGCAAGATTCTGTTAATGTGACCTTATAATAAAGATAGAGCTAGGACTTCTGGGTGTGCTTCTTGTCTGGGCTACCTCACAAGGGTGACATCCATCTTGCAAGTCTGAAAGTTCATCTGCCCCCACCCCCACCTTTACTCACCAAAAAACTAGGGAGGGTCCCTTCTGAGATGTTTGCCACGTCCCCATTGCTTCTGTGGACTCAGCTGCAGCTTGTTTGACCATTGTCTAGTCTGTGGCTCTTCCTCCTGTCTCCCAAGGTCATTCCCACATACCATTACATGTGGGGTGCTTTTGTGGTGTGTGTGTGTTTTAACTTGCTTTACCTTTCAGGGTTAAAATTACAACCTGCTTCATTTATCTGTTGGCCTTTTCTTTTGACAAGTGGCATCTCAGACAGCCTACGCCACCTGCACAGGAATCAGAAATGAACAGCTGGCAAAGGACATTTTCAAGACCCACCTCTTGCAAATTCTGCTCGGAGAACTCATTTGGGCTTCCGGAGATGCACAGAAGCGGGGCCAGGGAACCCTGGACTTTTTTGATCATGAGTTGCAAAGAGAAGTGTGCAAATTGGCTCAGGGTCGCATGATAAAAGATGTTGTTGCTGCTTCCAAGTGCCTCCCACAAAACAGTAAAAAAAAAAAAAATCACAAAGGAAGGAAGAGCTGATTTAGACCCAAGAATGGAAACGGTGCTCTAGGAGATCAAGTGACTAGAAACTAACTCCTGTGAAGAGAGGTAGGTACATTTAGCTTTGAGAAAAGACAACTGGGGGATGAGGGGATAGATTCAAAACAATGTCATGGAGAAGATCTGGAGCAGTGTTTCTCAAACTTGGCAGGTTTAAGACATGTGGACTTCAAGTCCCAGAATTCCCCAGCCAGCATGGCTGGCTGGGGAATTCTGGGACTTGAAGTCCAAATGTCTTAAACTTGCCAAGTTTGAGAAACGCTGATCTGGAGCAAGCCGTGTGCGATCACTTGCTTGCCTAATCTGGCAGGAGAAGAGCAAAGCGTAGAGCGCAGGACTCCGATACATGGATTTAAGTCACAGAATCAATTCGCATGTGAGAAAACACATCCCAACGGCAGGAGCCATTTGACAGTGGAAGCCGTTAACTGACAGATGGGGGGGGTTCTCTGTGCTAGATGTATTTTGGGGCTTTCCTTTGCATCGCTGAGCAGAGCAAAGGGGGTTGACTCGGTGGCCCCAGCACCCCCCCCAACTCCAGAGCTTTTCCTTTTTTCAAAGCATCTGTACGGGAATATCACAATGGCATTGGGGGAACCGAGGTCTGTGAGAACAATCAGGAGGGCTAGCTGCGTGGGAAGTTTTCAGTTCACAGGGAGATTGGTTGGATAAAATAAGCAGCCTTTCTGTAACGTAGTTATGTTCGGGATAACAACCCCCATCATCTCCAGCGATGGACTGTGTTGGAGTGGAAGAAGGGTGGTAACCCAGTTTCTCAAAAGGGTAATAGATGGAGATGTGTGGGTCAAAGAAATCAGGGTTAAAAAGAATGCTGTAAATATACTGGGATAAGCTTCAGTGGTGGTTGTTATCCTGGCGTTTTGATATATAACTCAAGGCAGTGAACATATCTAATACTCCTGCCTCCTATTTTCCACACAACAACCCTGTGAGGTGGACTGGGTAGTTGGTGCAAAATGCAGAGGCCTAGGGGCTCACAACTGCTTGCAGGTGGGCACGTTATACCTATTTTGTGGGCTCTCCAATGGCTTTGTATCAGCTTCCCAGCACAATTTAAAGGTATGGTTTTAACCAATAAAGCCCTCTCTGGCTTGGCACCAGCTGACCTTCCGGATGGCATCTCTCCACTGGAACCAGCCAGGCTCTGGTCATGCTGGGGGAATCAGTGGGTTGTCCCCCATTTTGGGGAGTTTGCGGGGCCGAGGCCCGGAGGTAGTGTTTTTCCATCATCTGCAACAGCCTCCTGCAAGAAGGGCATTCAATTCTAAATATTGTCACCCTCCAGAAGTTTCTCAAAATGGAGATTTTCCAGAGGGTGTTTGGGGCAGATGCCCTTCGGAGATCAGGTTTGTTGATATTGACCGTGGATTTTATATAATAACATTCTCTTTGTTACCATTGTTTTTCTTTATGTTATCAGCCACCAGAAATCTGCGTAGGATTGCAGCAGGGTGTAAATGTGATATTTTGCAATTTAAATAAGTTGTAGAATGTATTAGAAAACAAAATAGTTAGCAGAGAACAACTAACACTGTGAAATGCATTTTGAGCCATAACTTCTCTCCCTTTTGAAAATGGATAGCAATGCAGGCAGAGAAGTAAATTCCTACTTATAAGCGTCCTTAATTATTTTAAATCTTGCATTGTCTGTCTCTTCATGTCTTCAGGCTGAAAACTGTTGTCTTACTATAATTGAGTGTGTGTGTGTGTGTGTGCGTGTGTGTGTGTTTGCTTATGTTCTCGCATGATTCTTTTGCATTTTAGGCAATTTCGAAGGACTCCAGTTCCTTAGTATCAAAGCTGCAGTCCCTTGTTTTCAAAGGATTTAAACTCCTTTGCATCTTTTGCTTTGAAAGATAAACATTCTGAGCGCTGCAAAGTACTGTCGGAAACCCTTTTCATTCCTGCCTAAACACAGGAAAGGTAAAGCAGAGGAAAAAAAAAAAAGCAGAGAAATCTGAATTTCCATATAAGGGCTTCACTGCAAGGTGTTGTTTTTAATAGATAAAGATGGCAGATCAGTTTAAGAGGCTGCTGGAGGGAAGTCTGGAGAGGAGACACATGGGATACAGGCCGTGAATTTGTGACAGCACTGTGGACAGTGTCTTGGGGCCTGATTAGTAACCCAATTTCTTATATTTCTCTTGCTTTGGGTTAAGAGATAGGAAGAGTGGAGATGAGTGGACTTCCCCACCCACATGCAGTCCAGGGCTTGCATTTTTACACAGAAGTAGCACCAATGACATTACTTCCAAGCCAAGGTACACAAAATTGCACCAGTCTAAGATCAGCGCATATCTGTGGGGCAACTGTGAAGAGTTCAGCACTACTGCCCTGGCCTTCCTTTGCAAATCCCGCTGAGAAGCAGACAGCTCCCACTGTTGCCATCAGCTCTTCTGCCTCTTGTCCGTGGTCTTTCAGAGGCTGGCCACCAATATGCTTTTATTCTGACAAGCTCCTAAGGTTATCAAATGGAAAAGTAGACAAACTGGTCTGTCTGTCTGTCTGTCTGTCTGTCTGTCTATCTATCATCTATCCGTCCGTCCACCCACCCACCCACCCACCCGTCATCACCACCTACCTATCTGACAGGAGATTGGAAGCTGTGGTCTAAACATCTGGAGGACACCAGGCTGTCCTACCTCTGAACGAATATTCATTTGCTTTAATGCTCATGCTTTTAACTGCTCATAGTTTTACCATTTTTCTAAAAAAATTGTGCTGAAATATTTACATGAGAATAGCTTATATGTGGCCTGATAGTTAATATTTGCTCTACAGAGATCTCTTACTAAAACATTTGACCAATGGCTCCAATGTTTCTCCAACTAACACCACTTTATCATGTCTCTGCAATTACATCTGTATTTCAAGATTCGGCCTTCATTTAAAAAACACCTTAGCTCTCTGCCTTCAGTAATGCTTCTTGCAGGGCGTCATGTCCAAGTGGGCCAGAATTTGGCCCGTCTGAATTCTGTGTAACTGATTAGCATAAAAATCACTATGCAGCACGAAATGCATCAATTCCACGTTTCCTTTCCTTCTGCAACACTGATGACAACAAGCCTCTCCAATGTATTTCATCTCAGACTTTGAATGCCTGTAGAATTCTGCATATTATTTTGGTCATATAGCTTGCACTGGCAGAAGAGACCACAAACAGAGACCACTACACCAAAGTGTTTAATAATTTCTTGGACTGAGGACTTATGTTCAGGCCTGGAAAACAATGCTAGCTGTAAGTAATAGAAAACAAATAAAAACAGGCGTGTGAGCAGTGCAGGGATTGGGGACTAGAACTGCCAATCAAAACATGGCAACACAGGGCACCTCCTCCCAGTTTACACTCTGGAGGGAGGGGGTAATTGAGGACAGAGGGATTTGGGAGGTGTGGGTAAGAAGGATGGGTCTGGGGGAAGCTCAGAGTCCTAGCCCTAGAAAAACTTCCAACTGTAACAGGTTTAGCAATATATATTTAGTGCTAGGGAAGATTGGCAGTCAAGAGCCACGTTGTAATATGTATGTAATTGTATCTTGAATTTAGAGGCCACCAAATCCAGGCTGATTTACAGTAGGTTACAATCAAAATAAAACATCAATAGCAGCAACATACATTAAAGCAGAGCATAAAGACAATGAGCCATATAATAATAAGGGAGCCTGGTTACAATCCATTTCCATTTCTGTAATGAAAGTCAGTTTGATTCCTTGTTTATGCTGGAGGTGTGGACCCAGTGGTTCTGATTCTTTAGTGCCTTGTGATCTAGTGAACTCAAGGGGGGACCAGAGTGTGGGCAGAGTTAAGGATTTATGCTGTGACCCTGCGCTTTGTCTAAGGGGCCGCTAATTGTTGTCACTTCCTTCTACCTTTCTTCCCAGGCACGTGCGTACACACACACGGAGCACTTGCTCATTGAACAAATCATTCAGGAACTAGATGAAGAAAAACTAGAGCGAGCAAGAATCATGAAGCTCAGATGTTCTGGACCCATAATGCGAAGGTAAAAGTCATTGGAGAAGACCCTGATGGTTGGGAAAAGCAAAGGCAATTAAGAAAGACCAACAGAAGACGAAGGGGTTAGATGCTATCACTTTTGCAAGTCAGGAGCTTGCAAAAACTTAAAGCAGCAGTTGATTGATAGACAATCCTGGTAGAATGTTGCCCATCACGTCACAAAGAGTCAAAAGCGACAGGAGGACAACACTGTTATCGCGAGGGATGAAAATTATCTCAATTTTCTCTCTCCAGGCGTAATTTCATTCTAGCCCTTTGAACATTTTCATGACCCATTTCTGCAGTTTGCTCCAATCTAACTGTCTCCTTTTCACGATCCAGACAGTGTTCTAAGCTTTTTACACCAGAGAGAGAGAGAGAGACAGACAGACAGACAGACAGACATCATGGCAACTGCAGGAAATTTTACTCTCAACAGTAAATAACATGGGGATATCTCTATATTTTAGAGTTGCTCCCCATTTGCCAGAAAACATGAGATGTGCTAGTTCAGACTAATCAATCTTACCTCTCCCTACAACATGGGGAACACAGAGCAGGATGGAGCTGTGACTTCATATACACCTTAAATCTGCATTTATTTATTTATTTATTAAATTTATACGCTGCCCATCTCCCCCAGAGGGTGACTCTGGGCAGCTCACAATTAAAATGAAACATCAAAAACAGTAAAAAATATAAATATCCACATTAAATTAGCTAAAAAAATTTCATACTATATAAAAAGACTATAAAATCCAAGATGATTGGGGGGGGGGCAAAATCAGTTTATCAGGAGAAGTGGTTAACGTTGCATCGCTGTCATCAGAGCCTCTCTATCAAACTCCGGATCTGTAACATCAGGATGATAACAACAGAGTATCTTAGAAGAGGCCTAGCATCTTGCAAAAAACATCTCTAAAAAACCCACAAGGTGGACATTTTGGGCACCAACATCGATAGTTTGTTGACACTGGAGCCCACCATCCTGCAGATTTTGATGCCCCCAGACATTCTCCGGAGGAAGAGAAATTCAGAAATGCACGGCTTTTGAAAACGGAGATTCCATTTAACGTTAGCAGAAAATCACCTTGAAGGTAAGAATTTAATTGAGCCTCTCACCACGAGCAGACTTGACATTCCTGGGCTGCAAAATGTCAGATGACCACTGGATGGCAGGAAAAAGAAAGAGAAAATGTTAATTCTCTCCTACCATCTGGTGGGTGCCTCGTGTTTAGCAGCCTAGATGTGATAAGATTAGAGGGTCCATGAATTAAATATTCCCCATTCCATCAACAAAGCCTGCTTGGTCTGTGTTGTGCAAAGATGGCATTTGGTTTGCTTATTTGCATTTTGCATGAAGCCAGCCAGTTGGGTCTGTAAACTATAGGTAATGCGTTGTGTGAATCTGGCCAACTGCGGTTAGCAAACCATGGCTTACCATCTTATGCCAACAATGCCACTACTTTTTAGCCTAGCCTAACTCAAAGGGCTGTTGTGAGGATAAAATTAGAGGAAGCTCTAAACTCCAGTGGGATAGATAGGAATTGTAAAACACCTTGAGGCATTTAAAGTAGGAAACAGTGCATTTAGGTTTTTACAGTGTGGTCAGAATTACTTGTTGATATTTAATGAAAGGCTAAAGTATTAAAGAAATAAAGGCTTCCTGCCATCAAACTCAAGTCTTGGTGACATCACAGACATATCTGTGCAGCTTTCCTGGTAAAATTAGGGAGGTGATTTGACACTACAATCTTCCAGGGCTACTTCCCAACCTAGTCCACAGCTGTGAGATTTCCGAGTGGTCTCCTATCCAAGATCTCACCCAGTCCGACCTTACTTGCGTCCAAGTCTGGTTCCTTCAATGTACGATACGTTTCGAACGCTAGGGGGCAGTGGAGAATCGCCTCTCTCACCTAGGCCGCGCCCCCTGGCACAAATAGGAAACGCCAAGCGGAACTATATGAGCCTCACGGCAACCCGTAGCCAGAATTCCTCTTCACGGCCACGAAGGGAGTCGGGTGTTGCCCAGCTGGAGCTAGCAGAAGCCACGGAGGCGGCCATGGCTGCCGACTCGCGTCCGGCGCCCGGCGCCCCTGGGAGCCGCTTCCTCGTCGTAGGAGGCGGGATCGCCGGAGTGACGTGCGCCGAGCGGGTAACTTCTCGTCCTTCGCAGTGATCGGCGCGCGCCCCTCTGCGCATGCGCTCCGTAGCAATTTTTCTTCGTCGTGAATCTACCTATTGCCTGGGGGGCGGGAACTTCCTGATTGGTTCATAGAGTCACAAAGGGAAGAAGTGAACGTACGGACAGCTTCCGAGTTGCCTTTACATCCCTCTATCCTTTCATTTTAAAAAGGTGGGAGGGGAGCTGCGGAGGCAGGATCTTTGTGCTGTAGAAACTGAGCAGCAGGTGAGCTCCGCTGCTCGAAGTATTCTCACCCAGGGGGAGCCTGCAAAGATAGGGATTCCAGTTTTTTACACTGTCATTAAAGGAGAAGAAAAAATTGATTTTAAATGGTTCAGACCAGTGTTGCTCAACCTTGGCAATGGGTGGACTTCAACTCCCAGAATTCCGCAGCCAGCATGGCTGGCTGGGGAATTCTGGAAGTTGAAGTCCACCCATCTTCAAGTTGCCAAGGTTGAGAAACACCGGTCTAGACATAATTGAAAAGATTTGCATGCTAGTTAATGGAGACCAAGGCTCAGCAAGTGTTAACTTCTGTGTTAAATCCTGGGACAGCTTAGTCAACTGATATTTTATGCATCCTGCAGGCAGTTTATATTATAATGATGACAACAACAACTTTATGGGCTATATTGTAGACTATTATCTCCATTTCTCACCCTGTTATGAGATCAGGGATTGTATTAAACTCCTTTAAAAAGTTCAGATCGGTTAAGGATTTTGATTAACAACAGAAAATCCTTAACAAGAGAGAGAGAGAGAGGTTCTAGTTGGTCCCAATAAACGAATTGCTTGAAAAAGTTCAAATCTCTTCTAGAAATTCTAAGAACTGGGCAACAATTTTTGTCCAGTCTTCCAAAATCGAAAATCCAGCTTTTTTATACAGTTTGCAAAGGGACGCTTCCTTCCAAGAGGAAGGGGATGAAACAACTGACAAAAAGAATCCGAAAGATTAGACTGAAATTATGCCATTTTCCGTGGGGCGTTCTTTTTTGTTCTTGGAGGTTAAAATGATAGCTATCCATAATGGGGAAGTCAAGAATTGAGAAATCCGGGCTATATGCACACACATATATGTACACATTTATAAATGTGCGTATTTTTATATAAATGCATACTTATGTAAACTTTTTACAAATCTTCTGTCTGGGGAATTCTGGGTGTTGAAGTCCACATGTCTTAAAAGTTGCTAAGTCTGAAAAACACTGCACTAGGTGGATAAAGTTTTCTGTATCTCTCTGCTCCCACCTAATGGTCATATCGATTTCTGCAGACTGAACATAGTCGCCTTATATTAATCCATACCACAGGCATTCTGTACTGCCATGTTCATGTATGACAAGGGTAAGGGTGATAATTATCCATGATCAGTCGGCAGTTGAATGCCAATATTCAGGGAACAGTAGCAGTAGCCCAGTTTACTGGTTTAACCATTGTAGTTACAGACAAAGAGCATGGACAGACCTGCTAATTAGCACAAAACATCCCAGAACAATAATCTAAATATCTTCCTCTTTTTTTACAAGCTGGCTGCAGAGTTTCCCTCTGAAGATATTTTTTTAATCACTGCTTCTCCTGTTATAAAAACGGTGGTGAACTTCAGACAGGTAAGATAGATTTGATCTCCATTTTGGGGCTAAAGGAAAAAAGTAGATTGTGTCACCCAGTGATTTCTTTCATCAGTAGCATCCTACTTGCATTGATAAATACTGTGCCTCCTTGGAGATTTTTCTGGTGTATTTGTATATCAGTAGATCTTAAGTGAAAGCCATTTTGGTGCAGTGGTTAAGACTGCAGGTTAGAAACCGGGAGACCATGGGTTCTAGTCCTCCTTTATCCACAAAACCAGCTGGGTAACGTTGGACCAGTCACTGTCTCTCAGCCCTGGGAAAGAGGCAGGAAAACTATCCAGACTTGACCATGTAATGGCCAGGAGTCAAAAATGACTCAGACACACACACCAAAAAGAAAGCTCTAGATCAGTGTTTCTCAACCTCAACCACTTTAAGCTGTGTGGACTTCAACTCCCAGAATTCTGGGAGTTGAAGTCCACACAGCTTAAAAGTGGTTGAGGTTGAGAAACACTGCTCTAAATTAAGAACCCCCAACCGAGTTCTTGATTCTACTTCTTCAACAGGTTTCCCGAACTTTAGAAGAATTTGACGTTGAGGAACAAGCAAACAGCATCTTAGGAAAGCGCTACTCCAACATTAAAGTTATACAATCTGCAGTGAGTCAACTGAAAAGCAAAGACCACGTAAGAAAAACCTGCATCTTTTTCTTTTCATAGAAAATATTGAACGTTGCTTTCCCTTTCAGGAATGAGACACCCCCTTGATACATTAAAAAGCTGGTAGAGGATAATGTCGATTTTGATGGTTATCTATTAATTTTAATTTGTTTGTTCAGAGTTTGCTCTTGGTAAGACTTGGGTAGAGCATCCCTTGGGAATCTCAGGGCTGTAGGCTAGACTGGGAGACCAAAAGACTTCACCTGAAGAAGACAGTGGCCAACCACCTCCACACGGCTGCTAAGAAAACTGCATGATTGCCTGACTGCCATCACCAAGCCCAGTTTCACTTATGGGGAACTTTGTTTTGCTCATAAGGAAGAATGTGTCTTGAAGGACCGATCCGCCGCTGTTTGAAGTGCAGTGGAATGTTACATGTTCACTACCTTTCACTCCTTAAAGTCCAACCCTCTGCAATAATCCAAATTAAAGCATTCCTGAAAGAGGGGATGTCTACTGTCTACCTGAACAACTCTCGGGGAACTTTCTGGCGCCACTCTGCTCCAAGATGGCATCAGGATAAGCCTCTTCTTCCACATATAACCACTGCCTCTTTTCATGATGGCTAAAGTTGGTATCAGATTAGAAGATTGGAAAGTATATCTCTTTTAAATAAAGTTATACTTCTTCAGAAAGAACAACTACATAGTTAAGAGGTGCTCTGAGAAGGATGAGTCTCCTTGGAGGCCTGAGGGACCTCTGGGGCCACCAGTACCTTTGGCCAGCATGGGCTGGTATCCCAGTTATAGCCTTTCCTGAACAGAAGAAGCCTAGCTAGATTTCTTCCTGAACTGGTAACCTCACATTTAGTATGTATGTATGTATGTATGTATGTAGATAGATAGATAGATAGATAGATAGATAGATAGATAGATAGATAGATAGATAGAAGGAAATAAAAAAGGTGTCCCAACTTTATTAAAGCCAGTGCACTGGCTGCCAGTTAGCTATTCAACCAGGTTCAACCTCTGAAATTCAGGAAGTACCTGCTGTAATATCTTTTAGATCCCTACTGAAAACACACCTTTTTAACCAGGATATCCTGGTAGGAATGTTGGAATAATTGCTTTTCTTCTTTCCCCCACTTTTTTAATGATTCTGTTTTACTGAAGATTGTTTTACTGTATAATGTTTTAATGTAGGGTTTCATTCTGTGTTTTACTGCTGCATTTATTGTAATCCACTTCAAGAGGCTTCAGCATAGGAAGTGGTGTGCAGGGATATTGGATAAGTACATAATCAATAATACACAAGGTCAGCATGGCTTTGCAAATGCAAATGCTTAATTCCCTTTTCTCGAATGTGCTGGATATTTCATGGTAGCCCTAGCTACCCGTCTTTGTCTTCATTGGTTCTTGATGTCGAACTGAGAACTGGCTCCGATTTTTAATTCTTTCTTTTGGTTTTTCACTTTTAATGTGGTTACAGAAGATCATCACAGAAGCTGGTCAGGAGTATACCTTTGAAAAACTCTGTTTGTGTGCGGGAGCCAAACCAAAATTGATTGCTGAAGGAAACCCTTATGTGCTGGGAATCCGAGATACAGACAGCGCGATGGTAATGTCCTCTGCTTGCCCACTTTCGATGGTCCGTTAGCCTTTGCAACAGCATTGAACACTTGTAGCTAAGAGCGGCAGTGAAATACAGGTGATGTGACGCTGCAGTGTACCATTTTAGCTACTTAATTTCAAAAATGGTGCTGTGGAATGGTAGCTGACCTCAGCCTGTTATGCTGGATGATAACTTCCTTTGTGCCCCGCATGGCCCGTCCATGTGCTGGCTAAGATTTGAGGGGTCTGTAGTAAAGCAAGTCTGGAGAGATTTGGTTTAGGGACGGCTACTGAAGAGCTGTTAGGAGCAGCAAAGGAAAAAATAAATGATAAAAGTCCAGAACAGCTTCTGTATGGAGATGACCTAGACATGTATTTGGAGAAAAGATGATCAAGGCCTGGTAGAGATCTTTAGGATAAAATAAAATAGCCAACATCAGCTTTAACCTCTACTGCGAATTGAATTATACTTTCTCAAAATGTGAACTGAGGCCAGTGAACTCTTTGTGTAATTGTGTGTGTGTGTGTAAGTAAGGATATAATATCTATATATTAAGCATCCTTTTTTGTTTATTCAGGCAAGCATTTTATTTTGTGCAATTGATGCAAATTAAACCAGGTATCAATTAATTAAATCCTTCTTGTCCTTCCTCTCTGGAGATGTTTCTGATGTGCCAATTTGTTATTGTTGTTGTTAAAGGGCCCCGCTGTGTTCTTTCCACTTAGCTTCACAGTGAAACCCAGAAACCACTTTCCAACATCTGGCTCTCTTAACACAACCAGCTGCTTAAATCAAATCCTTACGCAATCGATATTCATTAATCTAACTGAAACCACTAACAAGAACCAACATTCTTTCTTAACTTCCAATTAGGATAGAGATTTATAAAATGATGGATAGGGCAGAAGGAGAAGTTTTCATTCCCTCTCTGCTAGATCATGTGTTGGAATTAATTAGGGGCAGATTCATGATTAACCAAACTTAAATACTTCACACAACAGATCATTAATGTATGAACTGTCATGGAGTGAGACTAATGGCTGCTGGCTTAATATTGGTTTAAAAAGAATTAGGCATATAAAGCGCAGATGGTCCCACCAGTGATGGAGCCAGATGTGAGAACTAAGCTTCAGATAACCCAGGATTTTCCCCCAGAGTTCTCCCAAAAGATGTGGATTTTCTTTTCCTTTAACTAGTCTGCTAGATGTAAAAGGAGGAGATCTCTGCAAGAGAAAATAATGTTGCGAGTCAGATAAGAACATTGGAAGCAGCACTGTTTCAGGGGCATGGAATTGTTGCATGGAATAGAAGGGTGATTAAAACAGAATCCTTTTTTAAAAGTGGTGGAATATATTTTTAGTTCACTCAATGACAAATGTCTCTGGATAAATTCCAAAGCTATTAAAGAAATAAACTAAACATAAGGAACAATAGATAGCATTAAGAAAGTATCTACTTAAGACAGCCTTTTATCCAGAATGCATGAGCACATCAATATTGTTGTTGTTGTTATTATTTAAAAGCTGAATTCTACCCAACTCCACTTCTTGGCATTTCAAATTGACGCTAGTGGATTTTTGCTTTGCTTTAGTGATGACTTAGCAGACTCTTTTACTGTGCTAATAGTATCTCTTTCTTTGTCAAATGTAGGAATTTCAGAACCATCTAGCAACAGCTAAAAGAATAACCATTGTAGGAAATGGTGGCATTGCACTGGAATTGGTGTAAGTAGGTTTGGATGATGGAATAGGCAATGACTTCTCCTTGGCAATAGATTTCATCTTTTGCTATTATATTTTGTGTAGCATCCAGTTGTGTTGAACATATAATTAGAACATGATTGATAAGCTTCTACAGTAGTGAATGTGCTGATGTCCTCTGAAGAATTCCAGGCTTCTTCCCAAATATGAAGAAGTGTGTGTGTGTGTGTGTCAGACAATCAAGACGGCAGCCACAATTGAAGCCCCATCCTTTTTTTACATGCATCAGTAAAGATTTGTTGGGGGAAAAGTTGTAATCCCCTACCCCATTCTCAGTTCCAAACTTGGGAAGAATAGAGTTTGGCTATTGCATCGTCATGGCACCTAACAGCATCTGAGCTATGCTGGGACTTCACAGGTTTTTCCACAGATCTCCTGCAGGACCATTTCCACAACAGGAAAAATGGGAAGGTATCTGCCCTGGTACCTGGAACGTCTTGGCCATAAAGGTCCAAAGTGGTTAGCTGTTGTCATACATTTCAACTGAATTGTCAAAATTCAGCTGAAAATAATTCTGGGGACCAGAACTGCTCAGAGTCGCTGGGAGTTGGGTGGCATATAAATGTAATAAATTAGTTGTAGTAGTAGTAGTAGTAATTATAGTAGTATCTTCAACATCTGTGCCTTTTTAGGAGCTAGGATGCAGCATGAGCAACCCAACAAACAAAACTGAGTCCACTCATTGTTTCAAACAACAGCCACAGTCACCTTGTTCTTACATTTCCTAACTGAATGCTAAATAAATCTCCACCTCCTTTAACATATGTCCTAATCAGCCCTAATATGAAAATAATATAATAATAATATATATATTTTTTAATGTGTCTGTCTGTCGACCTGCAGGTACAAAATTGAAGGCTGTGAAGTAATTTGGGCTATCAAAGACCAGGCAATTGGCAACACTTTTTTCGATGCAGGAGCAGCTGAGTTCTTGATTCCAAAGCTCACTGCTGAAAAACTGGAGCCTCCAGCAGCTTGTAAAAGAACAAAATATACCATAGCAGGTAGAATAACCTCAATTCTTTCATGTCTCCTGGTACAAAATACTATCATGTTCAATTATTTACTACTGCTCTCTCTCTCTCTCTCTCTGGTTCTCTCAAATCTTTGATTTTTTTCCCCATAGAAAGAGAAGAACAAACTGCAGAAAATCCTGGGAAAATAGGAAGTGCATTAGGCCCTGATTGGCACGAGGGCTTATATCTAAAGGGAGCAAAAGAGGTATTACTGTTTATTTTGGATGCTCACAGAACTTAAAAAAAAAAACTTGTCATTGCCCCTTTTGGTGGGATGGATTGTGGTATGGCCCTTGGTCAAGTGTGGTGACTAAGTTCATGCTTCTCTAGTCAACCATTGGTCAAGTGAGTTGACTAAGCTCATGCTTCTCTAGTCAACCATTCCATTCAAGACATGGATGATAGGGCTGGTGGCTAAGACATACTCCCATTAGTTGCAGAAATAGCTAATAACAGCAGCAGAAAGGGCTGCTAGTGTCATTTGCTTAGCTACGGGACTATCTGTGAATGTGAGTCAAATATCAGCACTGCAGCTGAGATAGTAATATTATAAGGCCAGCTGATGTATAAATCAGGCTGGAGCAGGCTTCAAGCTTGAAGGATCTACCATAAGGTCTCGGTTTTCCTTCTGCCGGTCCATTCTAAATCCTCAGGTTCCAAGGAGGATGTCTCGGCCTTCCTCGGTGAGCTAACAGTTGAATGGTGGCCAGTCTGATCATTGCTAGCTAACTTTCTGACAGCCAGGCTGCCTCAGGTGTATTTGAGGACTAGCTGCACGTCCATGGCATTTGTATGTGAAGTTCTTAACTGTGAGGCTCTGGCATGGGAAATCTTAGATTCTTATTGAGCTTAGCAAAATGTCTGGAGGAACTTTATCACAAAAACACACACAATCATAGGAGGAATCAGACTGGTCAGTTTGATAATAGTAGTGTCATACCATTGTGATGTTTCACACATATCTAAATGGGTTATGGTGTGACATTGTTTTACTGATTAACTCTATGGGCCTGTGCACACAGCTTAAACTATGTATCGTTAGCACTTAAAGTTGTGGTTCTTAAACTGTTTGATCCAATTACCCTTACCCCCACCAAAAGAAAAAAACAACAACAGACTGTTGTTTTACATAAGCATCTTAACAGTGGCAGTCCCAGAACTGATCCTCAATTCACAAGCAATTACAAATTACTCCATTACTCCCAGAATATGCCCACATTTCCCGCTTGGGTAATTAATTACCTGGATTAATAACCCCCAGTTTAAGAACCACTGACTTAAAGTATGAATGAATGCAATTGTTGATGGTTTCCAGCTATGCCACCAAGTTCATATTGAAAATATGTGTGAAATAAAGAAGATATACCTCCAAGAAGAGTTCAAGCTGTCACAGAAGGTATCCCTGGCTTTCCCCAAAGCTCTAGAAGACAAGAGGAATGAAGAAGCAGGGGAAGGTAAATCATTTAAAAAACTCAGAATGTTTCTCTGATCCGCAAGGCTATATGGCTCGGTTTGTGTAGAGCAGTGTTTCTCAACCTTGGCAACTTTAAGATGTGTGGACTTCAACTTTGCTGGCTGGGGAATTCTGGGAGTTGAAGTCCACACATCTTAAAGTTGCCAAGGGTGAGAAGCACTGGTGTAGAGAATCAAATCTCTGACCCTGGCAGTCATTGAAACTGATGAAGCTTTCTGTCACCTGGAGATGGACATCTTTTGGCAGGGCCAGGCTCAGCCCAATCTAAGTAGTATATTGCCCAAAAGTGAGACCTAAGAAATACAGGTTGTAATGTACACCATGGTGGTTGGGAGCAGGAAAGCAACAGCCGTAAGGGCAGTGAATGAGGGCAGTAGAGTCTGCAGGAGGTGGTCAAAATCAGCAAGGTAACAAATGGAGCATCATGATGCTAGCTCCACCCCTTTTACCCACACATTCCAAAGGGGTGGGGCTTGCATTGCAGCACTGTATTCCCGCCTTCCTGATTTTGACTCCTCCCCCACGTCATGGACACTGCTGAATGAGGATTATGTTTTTACCAGTTTTAGCTTCCTGCAGAGGCCCAGAATTCATAAGCCTGACCAGGTAGATGATCACTCGAAGGGAAATGTCTTTTCTTGGTTGATTTTTGTACCACCTACATAGCAGTATCTAATCTAATGCCTAAACATTTCATGCTTGCAGAGCTTTGGCCTGTATATGTGGAACTCACCAATGGGAAGATTTATGGCTGCGACTTCATTGTTAGCGCAACTGGAGTGATTCCAAATGTTCGGCCATTCCTTGATGGTAATAATGTAAGGATTCGTATCTGAAAATAACTGAAAGCTTGTCTTTCAAAAAGAGACTTGATTACTTTCATACCTAAGCCACATGGTTTTTCAGGTGTTTTCCCCCAAATTCTAACTCTCTTAAAATAATATAAGCATGAAATTTTGTTAGTTTGGGATAAATAACTTACTGGAGATATTGGATTATGTGATGTTAAAATTCCAGTGTAGGAGTGGTTTATTAAAAGTAAAGAAATACCACAACAGAAATGGATCTTGTTCTAATTTGACTTGCTATCTTTGTCTTTAATAACATCTAAATTTTGATGGATAGTAATTTTCTAGATTCATCATTTAGAAAGTTTGGAAGATAGTTTAAAGGTTATTGTGTCTTGTGAATCCCAGTATTTTATTTTATTACTTATATGAGGTTCATCTGTGATGAAATGTATTTGGTTGCTTCTTCTCTCTTGCCTTCTTCAATAAGTAAAAAAAGGGTTCCTGCCAAGACACTTAGATCTGTTCAAGTCATAGAGATCTGCTAGTTGTAACTGTTGTACAGGTAGTCCTCACTTAAAGACTGTACATTTAATGATGGTTTGGAGTTGCGACAGCCTTGGGAAAGGTGCTTTATGACCCCTGAGGTCACATGATCACAACTTGTGACATTTTTATGATGGCCGTTAAGTGAATCACCGTGAATCATTTGATTAAGCAAATTTCAGCAAAAAAGTCAATTGGGGAAGCTGGATTAACAACCATGTGATTCTCTTAATGATCATTGTAAAAAAGATTGCAAAATCAGCTCTGATTCACTTAACAATCAAATCGCTTAGCGACCTAAATTCCAGTCCCTATTGTGGTCAGATAGCAAGGACTACCTGTAATCCAATTGGGAATGAGCTGCAGTTGCATGTGGGCTCTCTGCATTATGCCTTTAAAAATGGTAGTATACAAAATGCCAGCAAAGTGATATCTCCTGGATTTTTTTTTTCTTTTCAGATTTTTTCATTTATCTCTGAAATGTTTAGTTTGCTCTAGGTGAAGATGGTGGTCTAAAAGTTGACAGATATATGCGCACTTCTCTCCCGAACATCTATGCAGCAGGAGACATTTGTACGACGTCATGGGAACCCAGCCCAGTTTGGCAGCAGGTGAAGCAAATATAGATTTATTCTGGGCTTAAGGATATATGTGTATCTCACAGTGGGAATAACTTTGGGAGCCTGTCTGATACAGTTAAAAGGTTAACATTTGTATAGCCACCTGTTGTCCTTCTTAACGCTTTCCCACAAACGATGTTATGACTTGTCCTTCAGTTGCACCTGGGAGTTGGAAGGGGACTTTCTGCAGGTGTCTGGAATTACCTGCACTTCCTGACCACAAATAAGTTCTAGTTATCGATTGATTTGTTTGGTCTGATTGAGGTGCCACCTGACTCCAAACCAACTCTGGGCATCTCACAGTATAATAAACAATCAAAAAATAATACAAAACAAAAACAAGATGGGATCCAATGGCTCAGTACAAAAATATGTACACAAAACACATCTAATGAGGGGCTCCATCCAACCCACCCCAAGGTCTGGGAGAACAATCACATCTTCGAGGCCTTCTAGAATGCCAACAGAGATTTTCAAGGGAGATCTCATTCCAGAGAGCAGGCACTATGACAGAGAAAGCATGCTTCTTGGCTCCTGGTAGATGACACTGTTTAATTGAAGGAACCTGTGGTGTGCCAACTCTGCCTGCATGTACTGGCTGGGCAGAAACCATGAGATAGGCGGTCCCTCCAATAAGCTGGCTCTCTGCCATGACCAGCACCTTGAATTGTACCTGGAAGCATACTGGCAACCAGTATAGCTCACGAAGAAGAGGTGCCACATGGCCATACCCAGACATGCCCATCATTGACTGTGTCACTGCATTCCGGACCATTTGAAGCTTCCAAGTGGTCTTCAAGAGCAGCCCCACGTAGAGCACCTTGCAGAGTCAAGCTGTGGGGTGAGGAGGGCATGAGTGACTGTCTGAAGGGCCTTCCAGTCCAGGAGGGGTGCATAAGCTGAGAATGAACAAGCTTTTTGTTGTCTTCTGGCCTTGTGTGAAATTTGGAAACCTTCAGGAACATGGCACTGTAACTGAATTAGCTTCCAAATTCTTCATTTTGGAAAAAGGCAACCAAAAAACTTCTTCCCCAGGCTTGATTTATTTTTCTTTGTTTTAATATCTGCATATTCTAGAGTCTTAACCTGAGCAATATTTTTTCATCTCTTGCTGGAGACCCTGCCACCAATAAGCCCTAACTGTGGGAGTCTCTTTTCTCCTACAGCTTCAGGAACAGCTGTTGAGATGGGAAGCATTAAAGAATTTCTAAATGTATTGGATAATTATGTCAATGCTGTATACTAATCCACCCCTTTGCATCAGAGGGGGATATCAGTAGACTCAGAGAAATCTCAGCGTTCTCAGAAGTAACAAACATTTTTAGGAAAGGAGAAGCATCAAGAAAAGCAGGAGGACATGCCCAAAATATACTGTTGAGGATGGAGTTTGTTCAATAGGAATCTTGGGCAATAATATAACAGATATAAACAATATATATAGGTTATTATTACCTCTATCATGGAGGAATGGGAATTGTATTGGAACGTTCACCTTTTTTTATGTAACTCCATTTACTGTCCTTCATTCTTACCTGTTATCTGGTAGTTTATTTTTACTGGAAATTGGCTATTTCTGTGTGGTGCTAGAAGCAAACAAGTATATTCTTTCATTCCAATATTCTTTCTTTTAAATATGTCATACAAAATTGTTTTCATCTACTAAGTAAGTTTTCCATTTATATTTAGCATCCAGCTGTTCTGTAGAGTTTATAAAATAAAAGCCGTAAGATGAAAACTTTGCAGTAACCTGGCCGCTGGAGCACACCACGCCGTAAAAAAATATATTGCCGATCCCAGTGGTGAAGGAGCATTTTGAATGGGTTTTTTTTAAACCACCAGTTGGAACTGCCTTGTAGAATCGCCTGCTTATAATTCCAAAAGAACGGTTTGATAAAACTGTTTCGTTGTGCTTCTGTTTCAGATGAGACTTTGGACCCAGGCGCGGCAGATGGGATGGCACACTGCAAAATGTATGGCCGCTGACGCTTTAGGAGAACCCATAGATACGGATTTCAGCTTTGAACTCTTCGCTCACGTTACAAAGTTTTTCAACTATAAGGTAACAAACCGCATTGAAATCGTTGCAAAGGAAACAATGCCCTGATAGTATGTCAATTGAGAGCTACTGAACTGTTGTGTATTAGCATCCATTGTCATATATTTGCAACACATAGTCTAATACAGGGTTTCTCAACCTTGGCAACTTTTAAGATGTCTGGACTTCAACTTCCAGAATTCCCCAGCCAGCCTTGCTGGCTGGGGAATTCTGGGAGTTGAAGTCCAGACATCTTAAAAGTTGCCAAGGTTGAAAAACACTGGTCTGATAGATTAACCACTGGGTTGAAGATGGATGGCTTTCTTTGCCATAATTGTGCACCTGAAAACCAGTCCCCAGTTAACTTTGGAACACTTAAAAACTCTTCTCAGCACAGTGGAAGCCATCACCAAAGGAGGAGTAGGTTCCCCTAGTACAAAAGCTTGATTGTGGGGATACGTAAAATATTCTCAACTCAACACGCCTAATCCAAGGGCAGAATAATGGTTTTAAGTGCAAAATGGGCTGTTTCAAGCTTGAAACGTTTCTAAAATAATCCAGATGTTTTGCGTGAAGATTTCAAATCCAAAATGTTTTGTGTACCATTGGTAGATGGCTATTTGTCTTGTTGTTCAGTCGTTAAGTCGGGTCCGACTGTTTGTGACCCCATGAACCGTATCGCACCAGGCCTTCCTGTCCTTCACTGCCTCCCTGAGTTTGCTCAGTTTCATGCTCATTGCTTCAGTGATGCTATCTAACCATCTCATCCTCTGCCATCCTCTTCTCCTTTTGCCTTCAATCTTTCCCAGCATCAGGGTCTTTTCCAAAGAGTCCTCTCTTCACATTAGGTGGCCACAGTATCTGAGCTTGAGCTTCAGTATCAATCCTTCCAATGAGCAGTCAGGGTTGACTTCCTTTAGGATTGACCGGTTTGAGCTTCTGGCAGTCCAAGGGTGATTTAATTTGGAGACTTGCACCAAGCAGGTGTATTTGATGTCTTAAATGGGCCCTTTCTACTTCTAATTTCTAAACATGGATACAATATTGGGCAGATATAAGTAGATATAAATACTTGCTACCAACCACGATCCTCAAGAAGGCATTTTAACACATCTGGCACAAGACGCTTAATGCTCCAAATTCTTCATGACTAAAATAATGGCAATTTCATACTGGATTTCTAAGCTGCCATAGGACTTACACCTAATTTTTAATGGCAGAAGACTCAGATACACATAGGACATAAATGAATTCAAAATGTCTTGTCACGGTCTTTAAATATCCAAGTGACTAAAAATTTATTTATTCATTCATTCTTTCAATTTCTATAGCCACCCATCTCAGACCAGTGATATGGTTAAATATACTATGCATAGTATTAAGTTCTGTGTGATCAGATATATGTAAGTACTTTGATATTTTAAATTACTTTCCCTGCAGAGGACCACCTTTATAAGAAAGTATAGGATGCAGTCTTATTCTGTATAGTAGATCCAAAAGAAATCAATAATGGGTTTAGTGGATTTAAAAAGCGTTTTCTGTGCTTTTTTGCAGTAGTTGTATATCATACTTCATTGCTCTTTGTGACTTGGTATTTGTCTAGGTGGTGCTGCTGGGAAAATACAATGCTCAAGGCCTGGGTTTAGACCATGAACTGATGTTGAGGTGCACCAAAGGACAGGAGTACGTCAAAGTGGTGATGCAAAATGGACGAATGCTGGGAGCAGTGCTGATAGGAGAAACAGATTTGGAAGAAACCTTTGAAAACTTGATTCTAAATCAGATGGATCTCTCCCGCTATGGCGAAGACCTTTTGGATCCAAATATTGATATTGAGGATTATTTTGACTAAACATCTGGAAAAAAAATCAGTATCTATGACTTTTTCCGAAGAGGCAAAATGATTTTACTGGACTGCAATGAACTTAATTAGACTTGGTATAACCCCAGTTTCAGAGACATGTGGCATCTGACAAAAGACAAAGAAACTATATTTTATTTAAAGTGCTGGGAAAAATACTGACCTAAAGAATATAAATAAATATCATACAAAATAGTTTATGGCATGAATGGTTTACGTGCTGGGATAAAACAGCAACTTGATTCTAGCTGGGTCACGGCTGTCTTCTTTTCAAATGCTGTAATGACCTCTGCTTATCCCCCTCCTCTCCTTCAAAACTGAAATGTAAAATGCTTAACTGTTATAAAACTTTATTTAAGGAATTAGATTGAATGCTCTGAAAGCCCAATCTGCTGCATTAAGTTTATTTCCAAACATAAAGACCATCCCACAGGCAATTTAGCAGGTAAAATTGGAGGAGGATTGTATGACAGCAGTATTAAAAATATGTCCACTTACTCCCCCCTCCGTACGAAGAGGGAATTGAGAGTAGGGGATTTAATATTCAGCAGTTTGCTTTATTGCAAATTGGTGCTCTGTGAAAAAAAATTCAGATTTATTCTTTGAATTTCAAATGTGCCTGTTGGCCCCAAAACATTAGGAACCCTAATTTATAACAGTGATTTGTATTTGTAAAAGACCGTGAGAAAAGCCTTCTGGTGGAGATCATCTGAAAAGGTTTTCATTCTTCTGAGCTGGAAATAATATGGAAGACAAAGGACAGCTGTAGAACAGGAGTCCCTAAGCCTTTTGGCCAAGGGGAATTTTTGAAATATGGAGAGCATGTTACTGGCCCACTTACAAAATTGTGGCCAGTGATAACATCCCCAGATCTGAAATACCTGTGGGCTTCAGAGGTTCTCCTGAAAATACAGGTTATGCTTGAGGCAGGTGACTTTCAGCATGCTAGCTTCCTGGCTTTCTTAATTATTAAAAAATTATTCTTTTCAAGCCAAGGAAAAATACTGACCTAAAGAATATGACGGCAGGATGCTAATGCCCCCAGGTACCAAGCTGGAGAAGCAGGCTGCATGAAACAGAAGATCAGAATAGCGGGAACAAGTTAGGAAGATCACTAGAATTTGACACGCCTTCCTCTAGACCCGTGTTTTTCAACCTTGGCAACTTTAAGATGTGTGGATTTCAATTGCCAGGATTCCCCAGCCAGCCATGAATTTTGGGAGCTGAAGTCTACATATCTTAAAGTTGCTAAAGTTGAGAAACACTCCTCTAGACTAGCAAATGATACCCTGAGGAGCAACATTTGCTCAAGACTGTAACCTCATTCACATTGTACAAAATCATGGCCAAGCTTAGTGCAATGTGGGGATCCAGTCTGTTTTTATACAGGCCTAAACTATTACAATCCATCCTCACATACTTAAAAGAGTTTTCTATAAAGAATGGATATGAGTGAAGGCCCTTCACTAGGCACCCATTATGTTCTAACTCTTTTCTGCAAAACCTCAAGGAAAATCACATTTTCCTTTTAAACATTCAGGACAATCTTCAGAATTTCAAGGCAGCTTCTCGATATTCTGGGGACAATGCCTTTAATGTGATAATACAATACATTGTAGTTTTTTAAAATTCAAGAGAAAATACACTAGACTATGTAAAGGTTTTAATTGACATGTGTTAAGACATAAGCCATAATTAAAACCTTTTACAGATACTATTAGGGTGACTAGGGTTCAGAAACTGCTCCAATTTGATAATAAACATTTACTTTGAAATATTATTTCTATTATGTAGAAAGCAAGGCATGTTCTAAATCCTGGAGGTGTCTTCTTCATATAAGAACCCCATCAACTAGCTGAATTTAAAAAAAAAAACAAAGGGCTACCTTGAGCTCAAAGTTTTCATTCCCACTTATCAAGAGTGAATCGTTTTGTAATATAATCAGGAAGCCTGAATGCTTGCACAATACCAGTCACATCTTCAAGACAACATCAACATGATCCTTTGATTATGATGATTTTAAAAAGTGGAAACATAATACTAATGGAACTGTGTTCTATATTCATAGATGTTTTATACAGATGAAGGAAGGGCCTCTTTAAGTAATAGAACCCAAAGCCTTCAAGTATTCTTCTCCATTTAAAAAAATACTGGATCAGTTTCACTTGATATTTGGAACTGGAAACTTCATTCTACATAAATCCACTCAGATGTGTCTTTTAGTGATGGTGGGTAGAGTAAACACACTATCAGAAGCACTCTGTACTGAGTTCCCTGTTGAATATTTATTCCAGAAGTGGATTTTTATGGCCAATCACTGGATCACTTGACTTCCAGGAATTACTTTTGAAATTAGACACTTCCATCAAAATAAACTGCGCACCGGAGTTATCAAAGAGAAGTTACTCATGAACATTTTCATCAAGGTTTGAGCTTCATTTCAAGGCATTTTTATTTCAGCAGCAAATTGGAATATTTTATACACGGAAAGCCGTGCCTTTTTTTAAGTTACACTTCCTTTCCTGTATCCCAAGACTCTAGTACTTGCCTCAAAACCTCCAGGTCTATTACCTCATGTTTTATATCTGTATTTTTAAAACCTTGTATTGTTTTTGTTTGTTTAAAAAAAAAGCTAGAAAAGCATTTTCTTTTGCCAAAATGACTTTGTAAACAGGTAGTAGCAGCTGTGAGCAGCCAGCTTTGGGTGGCCTAGCTGCTTTCTCCAACCTCATCTTCCTGACTCTCTGGCCTGTCTTCCCCACGTGCAAAGATGTGCAGGTTGTCCAAAAACCCCACTTTTTAATCTTCTATGATCACAGGCTCATCTTCTTCATGAGCCATAAGTTTGACCTTTTTTGCTTTAATATGATCCTTTGAAGGAGGGTCACCTTCCTGTTTTTGGGATGTAACCTTCATTTTCTTTCCTGGGGTCCTCGGACTGGATAACGGAGAGCTTTTCACCTGTTGATCAAGCCATTTTTAACATATTCAGTCAAGTATAAACTATACATGGGTTGTTGTTGTTCAGTGGTTAAGTTGTGTCCAACTCTACGTGACCCCACGTGATACGTTATAGGTACAGGAAAGACATTGCTTTGATTAGACTAATAGTAGGCAAGTTGGTACCTTCCAAACATTTCCATCAACCCAAATCAGTATGGCCATTGCCAAGAGATTTTTGGCAGCTGTAGACCAAAACATCTGGAGGGCAACAGATTAACTTCCCTAGAACTAAATATTAGCAAGAGATACAGTAAACCAATACTAGCCAGTGATGCCAATGTGTTTCACATATTTGAAGTATGTACACCTATGACTATGCCACAGCTCTTTGGAACTGATCACAGAATCATTTAGCCGATGCACATGTCATGTTTTAGAATGGTGGCATTTAATGCAGCAGCTAGTGCAACCAGCCTTTAACTTCTTCAACGGCTCACACCAGCTTGCGAGTTTCACAGAGCTGAAACACCTTGTGACTACAGAGCTCCTACTCTAACTGTTCGAGTAAATCATGCACCAAGCAGTCACTTGTATAAGTTGCTCTCCTTACTCAAACATGCATTCAGGGACACATCCAGGGGAAAAGAGTATAGGGGTGGAATTTTGAAACAGGCAGTGTTCTCGCTACAAGTTCATTGGTACAAGGAAAACTACAGCCCCATCAAAATTCAAATCTGATTGAGTTTTGTTACCCTTGGAAGGTTCAAGGCTAACAGGAACTGTCTTGGGAAATCAACTCCAACAAGAAAGAGCTGCCTGGTCCAGAATTCAATATTACTATCTTGATATTTCTGGAAAGGCCGTTTAATTTTTAATTTGTCTCTTAAGATGTATTGGATCGTAAGTCAAGTGAAGATAGGAATAGTAAAATCCTAATGCACTCCTCAGAAATGTAAGCTACCAGGAACATTAACTCTGAAGTATACCACAGCTAGAATTACTAGATACTGTTGCTGAACTCTAAGGAAAAAAAAATTACATGGTCTCACCTTAGCAGTTTTATTTTTGCTCAGTATCAGCTGCATAGTGATAACATGAGCCTTATCTTTCAGAAGATCCGCTCTGGGTCCTATTTTCACATAGGATATTGTAGCAAAGGCTGTAAAACTGAAGTCTTCCCTGGAAGACAAAGCCCTTGGTTAACAGAAAATAAGGATTTAGAGAAGTTTCACAGGACATGCACTATGATTTGGCACCGATTGCTAAAATTAGCGATTTGTGAAAGAGGCACAACCACTGTGCTGATAAAGAATTTTTGTGGGTTGCATAGAACAGGCAGGTTAAGAAAAGCAACCAGACTTACTTCAGATATTGTTGCAGAATCAAATGGGCAATGATTCTCTCTAATACATCACGGGGAAGTTTGGGAGCAGCAATCTCTAATCCCAGTTTTGACAGACCTTTCCCTAGCCAAGCATCGATCAATTTCAGAGGAGTGAATTTCTCCCTCATTTGGTCCACTTGCTTTAAAATCTTGATGAGATCCCTGCAATGCCCCGTCACATCCATCTTCTCAAATGCTGAGAGGAGGAAATTAACACAAATGACCAAATATTAATCCCAAGGAAAGCTAAAAAGATAAAAGCAGTAATTAAATTCAGCTTCTGCCCTACATAGGGCCTTTTGTGTAATCGGCTCCCATGTTTCTAAATATGTAAAAGAACAGAAAGAAAAACATGGAAGAAAAACAAAAAACCCAGGAGAGTGGCCCAATGTAAGAAAAAAGTGAACCAAACAAATCTGAAAAATGCAGGTTCTCTTGTCAACAGGCCAAATCTTTCACATTTCTCATAGAGTGATCAGCTGCATCAACAACTTTCAGAGGCTCTGGGGACACATGAGATCAGGGCTCCAGACTGTGCATCTCGAATTTAAATCCTGCCTATCAAGGAAAGCCTATCCAAATCTATCAATAATGCCCTGGACGTTCATCTCCACAAACCAGTCACGTAATCACTGGTAAATCCTTTAAACTAATCTGTACTCCAAAGAAGAGAAAGGATAACTGAAAGGCTTACGTCTTTCAGCTTTTAACCACAGCTGGAACATGCAAGGTACAGAAATATTCAGTATTCCCTGCTGAGCCCAGCTTTCTAAATATTCCTTCAGATTCCTAGTATTGTCCTTAATATTAGGATCTATGGATGAAAGCACAAGTTTGTTGCTGGACTACCTTCCATTTCTTAATCTCAACTATGAAGCTCTTTGTAAGTTGAAGAACATTTTAGATAGAAACTTAGGTCCCTGGAAAAAATCCTGGTTGGGCATATTGTGTACCAAGCCTCACCCTTGTAGGAAGGATCTGAAAAAAAGTAACTGAGAAACAACCAGACAAAAAACACCTATATATTTTTACCCTGTGACGAAGGTACTGCCCCCTATGCAGGTTAGTTTGAACAAAATATTAGTGACTCAAATATGGAAAATCTCCAAACAAACCACATTTGGTTCCAAGCCAAGGAAACAAAGGATTCTGGGAATACTCTACAATGGCTAATTCGAATGGTTAAGGAATGTGAAATGCTGTTATCAGAGGAACTCAGCACCAAAAAGGACCATAAAAATGAGAGATACTGGAGTCATAAATTCCTTGCTCAATCCTCAGATAGGCAGACTTCCAGAATGACAGAAAAGTTGCTAAAGAAGAAGTACTGCAGAAGTACTCCAGATATTAGGAGTTTCATTTTAGCGATTAAATCTCAAGAAAATATACATCAATAAAGGTGTTTGATTACAACACTCTTTTACAACTTGGGAAAGAAAATGGTGTCATCTCAGATTATCTTATAAATTTCTGTCAATTGTGAAATAGGAATGATTAAGTAAATACAGTGGTACCTCGGTTCACGAATGCTTCTGTTCACGAACAATTCGGTTCACAAACAGCTCTGTTCGCAAAATTTTGCCTCCGTTCGTGAACGCCAGATCGGGTTACGAACAGGATCCAGAGCCATTTTCCCTCCCGTGACACATGGTCGCGGCTTCCTGTAGGGAGGGGGACTCTCCCTCCAAGCAGTAACCGCCTCCCCGCCTGCCTTCCTGTCCTCCACGCCAGAAGTCACATCAAGCAAGGTTAGCTTTCTCTCTCTCCGTACTGTACTTTGTGTCATATTTTTGCGGTTTAAAAAAAACAAAACATATGGTTCAGAACGGATTAACCGTAATTACATTGAACCTTATGGGGAAATTTGATTCGGGACGCGATCAAAAATCGGTTGGCGACCAAATTCGGAGGGGTCAGAACGGATTAACCGTATTTACATTGAACCTTATGGGAAAATTTGATTTGGTTCACGACCAATTCGGTTCGCGACCAGAGTCGCGGAATGAATTAAGTTCGTGAATCGAGGTACCACTGTATTAGATTGGGAAGAGCATAAAAGGATAACTCATGCCTAAGACACTTCAGCTATCCAAAATGGGCAGCCCGGTCCTTTCTCATTTGCATATGATTCAAACAGACCTCTTACGCAAATGCCTTATAAGCCCTGATAGAGAAATTGTTATTCATCTGATTTGTGAATGCTATGCTATGCTACACTAATTTTCATCAGCAGGAAAGTCTGACGGTATTCTTAATAATCTCTAATTGTGTTTGGTGAACCGTTACACTAATGACTGAACTAATGCAGAGATGTGCAAGGGGATTTTTGGATCCAGACTCACAACCAGCTTACGCCTATGCAAATTATCATTTTCATCTTCAACACTCTTAAAACTCCACTCTGGAAAAACTGATTTAGTAGCGGTTCCCTTCATTCATTTTTCTCTCCCCTACTCCCCCACTTACACTCTTCTTGGCAGCAGTTATCACACATTTTATTACAATTGGCAGAATCCCAGGCCTCATCAAAGTGATGAGCAATCTGGACTCGGCGGCACCTGCAGCAGAAATACCAAAGTCAGAAGCAAACAATGGGTGTGTTCGCTCCACCACCCACAGACTACCAGTCTTTAAAGTATTGGACAGAAGAATGTTGAATGAGAAGGACTGCAGATAAACCACGCACTGAATCCAAAAGTGAACTGCTGAAAACGGGCTGCCAACAAAGAAGCCTCCATTCCTATTTCAGTTGCATCTGTTGACTAAATCTTCACACCCACTTGTCTGTCTGGAATTCTTTTTCTTTCAACAATTTAGATCAATACAGGGCCTTAGGCACGTGCATGAATCCCACATATTGGTCACATGACCGTGAGCTGTGATTACGGGAGAGCGAAGATTCCCATTTTAAGTGCACCACTCTCCAGATGGAATTACATGGGATTAAGCATGAACTGGCGCATGGATACACCTTTGGATACTACCAAAGTTGGATGAAGGGTAGATGCAAAAAGTGCCATCGCATTAATACAAAAAGTTTGTTTCACTGGAAGAACTGTCTTCCTATCAAAACTAGGGTATGTACTGGTTAAATTTACATTCTTCAGGAGCTTACGGCAATATACTTAGCACATGTTCCTCCATTTTTTCCCCTTTAATATAAATCCTATGAGGCAGACTGGGCTAAGGGATGATGAGTGGAATGTCACCCAGTGAGTTTCCCCAATCAAGGGTGTATCTGAATTTGGGTCCCTTTGGTCTTAGTCCAGCACCTTAAGTATTTCATAACGCAGCATCTCCGCACTAGCTCTACACACAACCTTGAAAGCTTATGAAGGCGGTCTTTGCAAATCATGATTTTGCAAAGCAGGGCCTAGCCCCTGATCCTTCCACATCTCTCTTCCTTACCCACCTTTGAGTACTAGATCTGTACCATAATTCCCTTTAACTTGCATGTTTTACAATCTCGGTTAACAGGGATTCTGCCTTAACATTAGCCATGCTTAGCAACCCTGCAGGAATTATGCAAGATCAAGTTTCAGGATGACAAAGGAGAAGAGGGGAAGGAAAGAAGTATGCATTTCTAAGGCTAGAAGAGGACAACCAGCAGCAAGGTGGGTGGATCTCAGTTACAGTGGTGATGAGTGCACCACTGGAAGACCTGAAAGACCAGGTTAGGGACAGACTGTCATGGAGAAAATCTATCTGTATGGTTGCTAGGAGTCGAAAATGACTTGATGGTACATAATCAATCAATCAATTTATGCATAATGATTTGCCTGGTCCAACAATAGATCCAAACTGACTCACACTGATCTGGGAAACAACATGCTTATTGATAAGGGAAGAGAGAGTAACCGTTTTTTTCAAGCTGAAACTGGCTTATTTGAACTCACACATTGTGGTAAGCTGTAATGTGATTTGATTTTCAATTAGCTCATCCTCTGAACCCAATCACTGTGTTTTGTAAACCATGCTTTATCCCCAAGATATATAAATCCAGCCAACAGTGCCTTATTCAACACAGGCTAAAAATTATGGTTTTGCATGAGGTGTGAACCCAACCAGTCCAAACTTTATACGGCCGAGAAGGGGACCTCAAAAACATCTACAACCATTGAAGGAATATGAATTTAAAGAAAAAAACAGTTTGGAGGGCAGATAAAAATTCTATCAACAGCAAGAAGATGTATAAGAAGTAACACATTCCCTGCCAGCCAACCAACCCAGTTACCTTTTCAGTAAAACAACGGAACATATAACTGAACAAATTCTACACAAACTTCACCAGCAACATTTGGACAGTAATTTCAACCCACAAAGTACCTGTCAGCCCCATCAGTCACAAAAACCACTTGCCTTCTCATATCGTGACAGTAGGAAACCATGTCATACAGTTTCCGTTGCCCCACATTTTCCATCACCACCATAGTGCTGATTCTGAATATGTCTCCAAAGCCATAATATAAGATGCAATCAGCTCTCTGGTCATCCCGACCTGGAATGTTTTTTTTTTTAAAATAAATAAATAAAGATAAATTTTCACCCACAGCTAGGAAACACAAATCTCTCCCCAGAATACATCCTCAATTAAGTATACCTGCACGCCCGCTCTCCTGGTAGTAATTTTCCATGGATTTACTCATTGAATGATGTATTACGAACCTCACATCTGGCTTATCGATTCCCATACCAAAGGCAACAGTGGCCACAACAACCTGAAACATAAAGGCAACGAAAATCAGGACATAAGTCATCCAAGTTGAATTAAAAAAAACCTTCTGTATCACAGACTCCACCTGGATTTCGTTGGCACACCACCGCTTGTGAACTCTGCTCTTATCTTTGGGCTCCATATTGGCGTGGTAAGTACCTGCTTTAATCCCCAACTTGTGTAAATTCATAGTAACTTGTTCAGCATCTTTCTGGGAAAAGCAGTAGATAATTCCTGTATCAACAAAATAAGTAAGACTAAATATAAGCAAAGGACAGGGGCATTTAACTCATATAGCATAGTGGCACTCAGAAGGGATAAGAAAACGTTCCGTTTGGTGAACCGAACAGTTGGTTTTGGGTGGTTCATGCTTGAACTGAAACACACACGAGGCTGATATGGGCCGAACCTTGGCTGTTCCTGGGAGAAGGACTTCCAGGGGGCAGAGGGGAGAGGCAGGGAAGGCTTAATAGCAGAAAAGAGCCAAGGCTGAGGGGTTTCCTTGATCACAACCATGGCAGCAGTGGATGAGGGGAAGTGAGGGGAGGGAGCGGTGAAAGCACTGAAAGAGAAGAGGCAAGTAGGCCACTGGGATTTGCTATGATGGGACGCTGGTGGTGGCAGCTGACGGGAGGGAGGAAAGAGGAGCGCTAGGAAGATGGAAGGGGCAGCTCTGGCTTTTTGTCCTATAAAATCACTCCACCATTGCTGACAATTTTGCTTCAGCTCAAACCCAGAGCAAAAAAATTCCACAGCAGGTCCTTAACTTCCAGAAGGCAATGTGTTTGTTTGGTTAGGTTCAAAACAAAACACATTTTCTATTTTGTGCATGCCCTTAGTACTCAGATAAGGTGTGGGAAGAGGCTAACAATGGTGCTCCCTCAAAGATGCTAACATGTTCTAGGAAGGGAGTCTTTAGAGTGGTCACCTGAAAGGCCTTTGTATCTTCCACTGATGAGTTTCACAATATCCTCAATGCAATTCTGAGCAGATGATGGCTTCTGACGAACCTAAAATGATTTAAAGGCATTCAAAAATCCCTTCTTTTAAGTCATTTAAGCCTTATATAAATTTAAAATTAGAAACAGTCTTTCAGTAAGGAATGCTAAGTCAGTATTTTTCAACCTTGGCAACTAAGATGTGTAGACTTCAATTCCCAGAATTCCCCAGCCAACAGGCTGGCTGGGGAATTCTGGGAATTGAAGTCCACACATCTTGAAGTTGCCAAGATTCTAAAGCACTGTTCTAAGTAAATAAAATAAGAGCAATGAAAGCAGAAAGGACAAATTATATAATGATCTCCAGATTTGAGATCCAGCCTGGACATTCTTCCAGAAGACATACAGGTGGTGATGTTGTACTTTACAACCGCATCACTTAGCAACGGAAAGTCACTCTCTGGGGGAGATGGCAGCGTACAAATTTAATAAATAAATAAATTCTGCTCCTGATTGTGGTTGTAAATCGAGGACTACCTGTAAGGGCAAATTAGAATAGATTTTAGTAGTCTGAAAAAGGGTGGGGAACTAACATAACAGAAATACCTCATAATAAAGATTGGGCCGGTTGAAGGATGCTGTGAAGGTGATGCACTTTTGCACGCAAAGGATGTTCTGTGCATCACGTAGCACATGTCCTGTTGCAGTCGCAGTCAATCCAATCAATGGAGCATTGGGAAATTGCCGTTTTAAGATCCCAAGCAATTTGTAATCTGGATGTATGTGAAAGAGAAGAGCAGAGATGTTACATGATAAGAGTTCCTAATGTTTACCACCATTATATTCCTCTAAATATACACAAGTTTGGTGTAGTGGTTTAAGGCACCCGGCTAGAAATCAGGAGACTGCACAAAACTAGTTGGGTGACTTTGGGCCAGTCCCTCTCACTCAGCCCTAGGAAGAAGAAAGCAGTGGCAAACCACTTCTGAAAATGTTGCCAAAAAAATTGGCCTTGTCCAGGCAGTCGCCAGGAGTAAAAACTGACTTGAAAGTATACATAAAATAATGTTTAAAACTTAGGTTACTAAGTTTTCATTTCAAGAGACAATAACTCTCTCTTAGTAATAAAAAACTTTCCAAAGCTTGGGTTCTGGGGAATCTTATTTCCCTTCCCATCCCCTAAATAAGATCAGTAATAACAGACATGTTTTTCCAGAACATTTGTTATTTGCTATTACTATCAATCTGCAGTTCTGTATGGCAAGCACTGAACGTGACATAATATTCATAATCATTTCATACAGGTGGGGGAAAGACCCAAATAAGCCTAACCAGCATTTTAGAATTCCCTGAAACATCAAAAAGATTTCCACATCAGGTAGGATGATATACTAGAAAATAAAACTAGATGTCTTCTTAATGGAAACCATCTGAATTTAAAATGCCTTTTTTCTGTCTGCATCAGTATTCAGATTTCAACTGCTTCATGCAATATTATTTGGTCTCTCTTCAGATTGTATAAATCTTTCATCTTTTAAGAAGGATTATTGGTAAGCCACAATTCATTGTAGCAAGTTCTCCAGCAAGAATTAAAAGTGTACCAGCAACTGGGGAGACTGATTGTACAAGGAAGATCACTTCCAATAAAAAATACATTTTTCCATCATGGTGTTTCACAGAAACTAGTACAATATCCAAACGTTCATATTGAAAAGGGGGATAGAAATGTTACACCTATACAAGGAGCTGCTCACAATAGGACATAATCCAGCAACAGCATGAAGCTATTGAAACAGATGGTTAGTAGCACTTCCATTTCAACTGCACACAATTGAAGTGGATGACCCACAATCCATAGGCCGTTTGATATCCTTGTGTGTAAGCCTTTGGCCACAAAAAATTGTCTGCGGTCACTGTATTAGCTTAACTGTCCAACCAGACAATTCTTCAAGAGGACACAAGACTTCCCAGAAGCTTCTTCCTACCTGAACTTCAGGAAAATTTAAACACAAAATAAGTAGAAACATACTCAATAAGGTTATTGGGCCACTTCATTCAATAATCCCTAGAATAATTTGTTTAAGTTGTTTAAATTTGTTAATTTAATATACCAGGTCTGAAGTCATGCCCCCACTGGCTACAGCAATGGACTTCATCCACGGCAATCCGGGTCAGATGTCCTCCTTGGTAAGCTTTTTCTAGCTTTGACATAAACATCTTGCTTTTCGCTATCTTCTCTGGCGTCACATAAATAAGCTTTAGCTGGGAGTTCCGAGACAGCATTTCGGCATGAACCCACTTTACATGTTCCTGTGGGGGAAGAAAAAGAAAAAGAAGTCTTTCCTACTGCTGTTGTTCAAGTCCATTAGAAAATGCTAAGACTTGACTCAGTATGGGTCAGTCAATCCATCTCAGCAATCAGCCTTTGGCAAAGGCACAAACCACCTTAGATATTTCCAAATATCATTTTCTAATGTTTATGTTGTTGTTCTTCCTGACTGAGGTGCAGAAAATTGGGCACAGATGCACCATGCATCTGACTGTACTGGTAATGTGTTAAACCAGTGTTTTTCAAACTTGGCAACTTTAAGATGGGTTGACTTCAACTTCCAGAATCCCTCAGCCAGCATGGGTTGAAGTCTACCCATCTTAAAGTTGCCAAGTTTGAAAAACACTGTGTTAAACTGTGGTCCAAATATTCACCCAAAGTATGATAATCATTGTTTTGTTTTGTTTTTAACAAGTGCCTAATCCAAGTCTCTTTTTCAGAGAAGTGGTCCTTCACACCTACAACTGTCACACTGGACATCCTGGCTGAGGCTTTTGGGAGCCATTATAACACATAACAGAGAGCCATGGGTTCACAAGCAATCTCAATCACTTACGGCTGCTGCTTTCAAAAACAAACATCTCTGTTGGGGAGTCTATACAACAACACCCAAGCCTAGTAACTAGTTTGGCACCCAGCCATACCTTGCTGCTGGAAGCATTTAGTAAAGTTGCTGATATACCCAGCTGGTCTAACATCATTAGCTGATCCTCCATAAGGGAGATGAGAGGACAGATCACAAGTGTGAAGCCTGGAACAAAAGGATATCACATGACTCAGTCACTGGAGAAATATAATTTCTTTGTTGGCACATCTTCATTTAATAGAAAAATGTAATACTGAAGAAGGAAACCTGTTCAGTATTTATTCAAAAGGATGCTCATGTTTTAGAATCATATTTGTTGTTCTTGTTCAGAGACAGGAATGTCAAGAGCCACAACCTGCATATATTAGGAATGACTAAGGATATGTTTATTGCTAAACATGAATTGATTCCAATAACATAATGGTCACATTCACCCAACACACTAACCACAGTGGGAATAGCTTGAATTTAACTTATTGCTATCTCAGATTAATACCTAAGTTTCAATTTCAATAGAGGAATATAATACTGCAAATGTTGTACTATGTCTATACCTACAAAGATCAGAATCGTGCAGGCAATGGTTTTTCTATGGTAGCAAAAGTTAGACTTTGAAGAAACAGGGTAGGATAGTATTGACGCTTTTGAACTCGGGTGGTGGTTGAGAATACTATGGATAGCCAAGAAGATAAACAATGGATTATAGAACAAATCAATCCACAGTTCTCTCATGAGGCATAAATGACCAGGCACAAATTATCATGTTTTGGGCATATTAGGCAAAGACCTAGCTCTCTTGTTAAGCATATAATACTGGGAAAGATGGAAGGAAAGAGAAGAGGACGACAGCAGCAAAGTAGATGGACTTGATTACATTGGTGATGGGTGCCCTGTTGGAAGACTTGAAGGATCTGGTTGAGGACAAATAATCCTGGAGAAGGTCTACCTATGTGATGACACCAATTTGCAGGCAAATAATCGATCAATACTGTAGAAAAAAGGCTATTAAAAATTTCTTCAAAAGGACTCTGTTTTGGAATCATATCTCCTGTTCTTTTTCTGAGATAAGAATGTCAAGAGCCACAGTTCACGTAGTTAAACAAGATGCGTATAATTAAGGATATGTTTATTGCTAAATATGAACTTTTCCCGGTCCTTAGACTAAGATTCCAAACCAAATAATGGCCACACTCATACAACACATTAATCCACAACAGGAATAGCTCAGATCTCTCCTCCTCTTCAGCATTATATCTACAGATCTATAGTTCTGTGGCTTACAGGTAGTCCTCGGCTTATGTCTGTTCATTCAGCAACCGTTCAAAGTTACGGCAGTGCTGAAAAAATGGACTTATGACTGGTCCTCTAAGTTCCGCCCATCGTAGTGTCTCCACAGTCACGTGATCGCAATCCAGGTGCTCAAATGCCCAGCTCACAATTACGACATCATATGATCACCATTTGAGACCTTCCCTGCCAGCTTCCCACAAGCAAAGTCAATGGGGAAGGTGGCAGGGAAGGCTGCAAGTTGCCCCAGTAAGTTGCTCCTGCCACTTTTTCTCCCAAAGAGCCTGCTACAGAGTATGACATCCCAGGGATCTTGTACTCTGTAGCATTCCCCATCCTCCTGCAGCCACCACCAGCCCTCCCACAGCCCCCAGCGCCCACCTGTGGCACCCTGCCGCACTCTTTACCTAGAACTCCTGCTTCTTCCCACTTAACAACCTGTGCATCCTAAGGTTACAATGGCAACTGGGACTGCCGGGATTGCCATCGCTAAGTGGTCATGTGATGTCACACTTTACGACTGCATCGTTTAATGATGGCTATCCCAGTCCCAATTGCCATCATAACCCAAGAGCCACCTGTATTTAAAAGTCTGGTAATGGCATCCAAACACCTCAAATATTTCAAAATATAGGTGGTCCTTGCTTAACGACCACTCATTCAGTGACCATTCGAACTTATGACAATGCTGAATGAATGGTACTTATGACAAGTTCTCATAGTTGCGGCCATCAAAGCATCCCCACAGTCACATGATCATCATTTGCGACCTTCACTGCCAGCTTCCAACAAGCAAAGTCAATGGGGAAGCCGGCAGGAGGTCACTATGGTGACCACATGACCTTGTTCTTAAAGAAGGCTCGGGAATCACTTAACGACAGCAACCAGAAGTGCTGTAACTGCGTTGCTAAGCAGCACAGTTACGTGATGTTGCACTTCACGACTGTGTTGTTTAGAGATGGAAATTCCAGTCCCAATTGCTGACTTTAACCGAGGGCTACCTGTATTCTATGCTGTAATTCTTCCCTACTGAACTGCATGAAATTGGGCACAAATGTCTGTAATGTGAATGTTCCTCATCCTGGAGATTATTCCCTTCTTAATAGATGAACATTGTGTATCCATATATGTCTGCATATACATGTACATGTCTGAAGCCACGCTACAACCAAAAGGCAGGGACAAGACAAAAAACGTGAATAACTACCAATCAAAGTTTATTGCCTGTAGAATAAGGTGCACTTTCAAAAATATTGATCCCCAACTGCACCTGCCAATCATTCTCTCTAAAACACACAAGACTGTCACGTATAGAAACTCACAGTGCACATATAACCCTTCCCTTTCCTCTTCCTCTTTCAGAAGGAACAGTAAAATAGAACCTCTCCCCCCAAAAAACCAGGTGGTGATTGGGAAAAGAAAAAGGAGAGAACAAAACTGGATGAAGATGAAGCAATAGGAAGAAGAACGAGTTGTCCTATTTTGCTGTTCAAAAAGGCTTAAACTGACTAGCCAAGCAGCCATTAACCTTAAAGCTAAGCATTAAAAGCAACTATTACTTTTTGGCAAGAATGCTTGCAGTCATTTATACCTCTTACCCATTATTTTGTTTTCTTTTAATCTTATCAGCAGATGGAAGTTAATTCCCTTAAATAACTATTTGGGAGGAAAAATGTCTTTCTATCTATCTGCCCCAACTTATCGGAAGAGCATTAGGTTGGGAATGGCTGTTAGAACATTATCCAAAATGAATCCATTATTTGTTACTGACTTCAGCCAATAACAGTTGCTTGACTTACAAAGCCCAGGTACTTACCCTGAGAACATTCTGCTGGCAACTGATAACACAGACTCTTTCCCCCTCCAGTGGGCATGACAAGGAATACATCTCTTCCTGCCATTGTTGCATTAATTGTCTCCAATTGCAAGAGCCTAAATTTCTGGAGGCCAAAGTTCTTTTGTAACACATCCTTAATCTTTGTGGACCATGGAAAGTCTGGGAAAAGAACATTTAAAAACAAGTCTGAGGTTCATTTGAGAACAGAAAGACAGTTAAAGAGCTTTTTCTGCAAAGGGACAACAGTGAATCAAGTTTTCTAAAGTAACTTCGAACTCCCCAAACTGAAAGTACTGTACTGTACTGGGATGGACCACTCAGTTGGAAAGCCTCAGCCAGAAAACAAGGTGTAGAACTATTTGCTTTTCCACCTCCATTTTTCTCTCCTCTACAACCAATATACTCATTGTGCAGTAGAAACAAGAATCAAAGGCCAGCATGCTAAGATCCTTTTGAGAAACCAAAGGTAATTCTCCATTCTGAAGTCAACTATGAAAAAGTCAACTAAAGCCAAGTTCTTTTGATCTAAATGAACATCAAACTGGTGATTATTTGTGTGTCAAAATGTTGTGACAGCTTAACATACCAGTGAAGAATCTGTCCCAAATTTAGATTCATCTGAAGCAATAAGAGACTGAACTATGCATGAACTATGGATATGCACAATGTGCAGTATAGGAATTGTGCTGCTTCCATCTCATTTAATTGAAAAACAGATGTACATAAAATTAACAGCCTTTGTATTTAATAGTGGTGATAATCTTTTGAATACTGAATATGTTAATTAGATCACTGTTTGACTTAAATGACATTATAAAGACTCAACAAAAATTGAGCCTGAACTTGGAGACCTTCTTTGTTCCAGTCCTCAGCTGTTGATTCAGTATCTTTGCTACTCCCACTTTCTGTGCCAGAAAACTGTGTTATTTTCTTCTTCAAGATGGTCTTCTTTTGAATAAGTTGCTGCTGATGTTCAAGAAGATCTTGAATCTGGATTTCCAATGCCTGCAGTTCATTGTCAACAGACACCAGTTCCTCCTGCAGCACTGGAATAGAGAAAATGTCACAGCATACATTGCAGCCTTTTTTCCACTTGTAGTGGGCAATTAATCCACCCCAGTTTCAATGCAAGGAATTATCATGCTTTTTTCTTTCTCTCATACTTGCTCCAACCAAGCTTCCAACTAGCTCTGAAGAAATGTTCCATATGACTAAACCCGTTAATCCTGATTTCTAGTAAGGCTTCTTCTCCCCAAACTAAAAGCTAATTTCAGTCTTGTTATTTCACATTCTGTTTTATGAAGTTTGGTCCAAATCCCAAAGAATAATGAAATGTATCCATGCATACAGTTATGGCATTCCCATTTCTTTTCTGAATAAAAAACCATATAGGCTGTTGCTAATAGTACCAAATAAACTGTCTTGGAAGAATGACTTACCTGAAAGAGTTGTTGACATCTTCTTTAAAGTTCTGAAGTGCTTAACAGGCAAATATTGATCAAACCAATCCTCCAATAGTTTCTTCCTGAAAAAATAAGTTGACTGAATGCCTTCTACATAAGGAGAGAATAGTCTTTTTGTGGGTCAGGGCTTTTTAAAAACTGGTATCTACTGATCATAGGAGTATGGTCAGCGATATGATGGTATCAACAAGTGTCTGAGTTCAAAATGTTCAGCCTTTGGGATGTGAATTGTTGAGAGAAGTCATCTATTTTGCCTTTTAAAATTCCCCCCAAATGTAACAGACTACATAAAACTTACACGGGAAAACAACATTTCTATCAGTGCTGGAAAGAATCAAAATTTTACTCTAATATCCTGTAATTATACTGGATTATGCTCACTATATATTTTATGTTAATATAGGAGGATGAATAAAAAGCCAGGTTTGAACTGAGGAGGTTTGTGTTTAAACCCTGTTCAATGGGCTTAGCATTCCCATCCCCACTTACAACTCATTAAACTCAGCAGGTTGACAGACATCATGTAGCACTTAGGATCTCCAACATGCCACTGGTCCTCAACTGACAAAATTCTTGTGAGGAATGAATACATTCTATTCTGCCCTGAACTCTGTGGAGGAGAACAATAATAGAATGTCATTAAGTAGCCTTTTGCATTTTAACAGTTTATTACATTACTCTACTATTGATAGACTAATTAGCTTCAGTTTTTTTTTTTCAATCCACAAATCTTAAACTAAAAACTAAGATCACGGTGCAAAGCCCATAAGAAAATACCCAAAAACTACAGTAATGTAATACTTTTATAAAGTAAGGGCCAACTAAAAAGTCATAAAATAGCAAACAAGCTTATGGTTTCTCCAGAACTATGCACCACCCTGAATATCAGGAAAAGCAGAGAAGGAGCAGAAGTTTAAAAAGCTGGCATGTCATCAGTGTTGGAAGAGATTGTTGATTGGACTGGATTAAATTCTTCTACGAGCTATGCAGGTTTCAATTATTTTTAGTGATGTTGGGACAAAGGCAGATGTAGAAGATAAGCAAGTCTTTATTTTTCAAAATATGAAATCCAACAGTTGATCTATTTCCTTTCTTTTATACAACCTACTGTTGCCACTAGAGAGCAGCATACAATTTGTTCAGTTCATCTTTTTGGATGAATTCTGGAAGTTGAATTCCATACATCTTCAAATTGCCAAGATTGAGAAACACTGCTATGGAGCTTCTTTGAGGGGGGGTGGGGGGGTACTTTCAAGTCAGCGTTGACTCCTGGCAACTGCCTGGACAAATCCCTGCAGTTTTCTTGGCAAGATTTCAGAACTGGTTTGCCATTGCCTGCTTCCAAGGCTGAGAAAGTGTGACTGGCCCAAAGTCACCCAGCTGGCTTTGTGCCTAAAGTGGGACTAGAACTCATAGTCTCCCAGTTTCTAGCCTGGTGCTTAACCACTACACCAAACTGGTTCTTTGCTATAGAGCATAGAAAGCATCAAAACAAAGACAAGCCAAAGTGAATAACAAAGATGCAGCCATTAGCACTTTGCAAAACAAAACCCTGTATTTCACTTAAGTATTAAATCTTAAAATAACTGTAGATTGCAGAGGGGACTTGCACAGAAGTCTGCCCTAACATTATATTCATCAGAGGAATTCCATCAAATCTCTCTGCCTTTTGAAGTTTCGTCCGTTCCCTTCCAAGAAACATTCACCTAATTACAACTCCTTTTTCAACATCACATGAAAGCTTTCTTAAACAATGCAATCTTATATGTCAAGTTTATTCCAGATAATTTCACAAGCAGAACCTCCTTCTCCAACACTAGCTTTCTATGTTGAGGAAAAAAATATGAAATACTGAAACTTCTGAATTCCCCACTCTGCCCATGCTCTGTAGTGGATCAGCTCAGATATAAATTTGGCATTTGAATGAGAGCTACAAAGCTCACAGCAACTACATCTGTGGAATTTCTGCTTGTTAGATAGCATTTCAAAGTAGAGGACCTGGCACTTCAACCATTACAAGAAGTCTTTACCATTGTCATTTTTACTATTTTCTATCTGCTTCCCCCTCAGAATGGAATTTCTACACAGAAATATGCTAACTAGATGAAGCTCCAACATCAGGTTTTTGCAGCACCAGTGCTATCTAGGAGTTTGCTTCCAAATGTGGCAGGCAAACAATTTTTCATGGACTTAATTTTTTTAACCATGTTAAGTTTACCAAATATCCTCTCCTGTAAAAAAAAAACGGCCCTACCATCTCCACTGACATCTCAGTATCACTACCAACCCTTTCAGAGAATTTTTAGTACTGGAATTCCTAGATAAGATATATCTCCCTTGAACAATCACTCCCTTCTGTCATAATTAGTGATAATGATATGGCCTGAGTTGCCATATCAGCCTCATGCAGGAAAAAAGAACAGAATTTTGTGAGATTACAATCACGTAGTAATAGATAACAAACGTATTTCATGTAATATTTGGTGGATGAGTCCCTAGAACAGCTTATCATACAAATATTTTCTTCAAGACAGGTGACGCCTTACAAATCTTAGTCATGGCTCTCTACACTCAGTTCCGATTCAAATCTGCACTCGTGACTTTGGCAACTAGCAAATATATTTAGTTTGGACAGAAAAAACAAATCACCACTTTCATCTCCCCTTTATTTCACCCCGGCAGGAACTCTGGCTGTTTGTACAACACCTTTATCCAGGTCCAAACCTAGCAGCTTTATTTGCACATCATGCTTAAACATGGTTAGATGGATTTGGGGAAAGCTGAGTAAGCAATGGTTAACTTAAGTTAAGCATGTTGTGTGAACACAGTCAGTGTTTCTGAATCAATAAGTATCTGGCTTTTCTGGATGATGCTCAGTAACACCCCTAGACGTGCAGGATGCAGTTTTTTCTCTCTCATTTGCAATGTGAGAAAATAACACTGGGTCACAGAGTGGCATAAACCCCTCCTCCTTTATTGCTTTTCCCTTGCAACATGGGATAGCAGCCCTGTCCTTAGTGCAAGACAGCCATCAACCAAGTCCCATTCCTTCAATCCAACCTACCTCACAGGGTTGTTGTGGGGGAAACGGGAGGAGGGAACCCTATGTTCACAGACTTGAAATCCTTGATGAAAGGATATAAATCCAACAAATACATATATCAGGTTCTTGTGGGGAAAAGGAATAAGATTAGATTAGCCTCAGCCAGTGTTTCTCAACCTTGGCCGCTTCAAGACGTATGGACTTCAATGCCCAGAATTCCCCAGCCACATTCTCCTGGGGAATTCTGGGATTTGGAAGTCCACACATCTTAAAGCAGCCGCTGGCCTAGACGACTATTATCGGCTTCCCTCTCAAACCCACCCTCCGGGACACAGGAACGCCTTGTAGGGCTGGGTCAGCCGCGGTATCTTTAGAGGGGCGGGAAAACAACACGGGGCCACACCGCAGGGTTGTTGTAGTTACCCATTCTCTCAGACCGCATACGTAACGTCCCTCCCCAGGCGGCGCTGGGCCTCGACCTACGCAACGCCCGACGCCTTCCCCTTCCCAAACTGACGAACCTCTCCCTCGCTTTCCCTTCCGCCCCGCTCAAGAAATTCCAGCCGGCATCTCAGCCCCGCCCCTTCCGTTCCCCGCCGCCCTTTCTGGCCTGCCCCAGCCAATCCGCCGCCCGCCGCGGCGCGCGCCCCGCTCGTTGGCTCGCGCTTCCCCTCGGCCACCTCAGCGCAGCCGACGCTCCGCCCCTCGATGGCCGGAGGGAGGAAGCGGAATAAGGCCGGCGCTGATTGGCTCGTCGCTGTCGCCCCAATGGGATGCCGTTTTGGTTCGTGGCGGGCAGCGGCAGCCTCGGCGGCAGGAGGAGGCGGAGGCGGGTCGGCAGCCGAAGCCGGGTAATCAGGGGGCTGCGTGTTTCCGGAGGACGTGGCGACTACTCCTGGCGCTCCTGAGGCGGCTCCGGCTTCTCCTCGGTTCTTTGTCCGGCTGGCGCGGCTCCCACCGACATCATGATTTCCCTCACGGATACGCAGAGTGGGTGAATTGGGGGAGGGGAGGCGGGGGCCAAATGCTGCTGCTGCTGCTCCTGATGCTTCTGTAATAACGATTGTTAGCATTCCCATCACCGTTGGCGCCTTCCTTCTTAGTTTTGTCCTTGCCGCTCTACTTCACAAGCCCCTTATTGCTCTCCTACGGTGATGATGATTGTTATTAGTGTTAGTGTTACTGATTTTAGCAGCACCCGGGTCGGGCTTGGAATGGGAGACCTCCAGGAAGCCCCCGTCTGGAAGCTGGAAAATAAATCCTAGAAGGCGGCAGTAACGAAAAAAGCTGCACGGTTGCCACCGTGCAGTCAACAAGAGTGGAGTTCGGCTTGAGGATATTTTTTTAAAAACATTATTATCATTTGCTAATACTGCAGTTGTTATTTTGGGGTGGGTGACTGTTTCACAACCTCCCACGTGGTAGTATTATTCCTACCACCGTTACTGTACCATTGTCCTGTTATAAAAAGTGGAGATGGTGGCTTTTATATGAAGCATCAGACGTGCCCTAATTGCTGAGTGCTTAAGACACTGTTCTCCGCCCTCGGGCCCTCCAGCTGTATTGGATTTTAATAGGTGGATTTGGGATGTGAAGCCCAATTCATTTGGAAGGCTCTGGATTAAGGAAGGAAGGCTGGCATAAAGTCATCCAAGCTGAGCTTGCAGGAAAATGAACATTATTATTTTTTAAGATAGTAAGTGTACTCTTGCCATATGTTCAAAATAATCTGCAGAGTCCTTGGTGATCTCTGAGCTTGGTTGTTTGCTTGCCGACATTTCATCACCCAACTAGGTAACATCAGTGCTAATGAGTGTGGGGTTTTCTCCCTGTTTATATACCCTAATCAAGGAACTACCAAAGAGAAAGCCACATCCCCACCAACACTGGCAGGACAAGCTACTGTATATAATCAGGGAGAAAACCCCACACTCACTAGCACTGATGATGTTATCTAGTTGGGTGATGAAATGTCTGCAAGCAAACAACCAAGCTCAGAGATCACCAAGGACTCCACAGTTCAACCCTGAGCTACGTACGTATATTCTTTTCTATTGGAAAATAGTCTGCATATCAATGTTTGTGAAGTACATGAAATTTTCAGTATAATTCAAAAGTTGCATGATGTGGGTACATGCAACCTTGTTTTAAAATCCATTAAAATGTTTGCATTTAGCCTTCTGGGGGTTAGCAGAGGAGGGATGTAGTGCTAAATTCTTTGGCTAAGTGTAAAGGAAGCAATTTCCCACCTCTGCCAACCAATTATTTTGCCCATGTGAAGTTCCTTCTAACCTGAACTGAAGTGTTTAAACACAGAACTGCTTTAAGGCACAGGCTATCATTTATTACACATTTATATATTTGGTGCTATGGAGACTTTAATAGGGGAAAAACAGATTTCTGATTCCAGAAATGTTATAATGTCTAAACTGATAGTATTAAAAGAGAGCTGGACCAATATGTGGCAGCTTGAGCTATCAATGGCCAATTGTCTTGATGACTGTATACTACATCCTAAATGATAACTAGGATTCCTTAAATAACAATTCCTGGGAAGTAGCAGTGAAATAGATTTATCTCACACCTGTCCTTGTGAGCTTCCCAGCGATGTTTACGTTGACACAGGAGTAAGTTCTGCTGAATTTTTTGGCTGTACTTGAGTAAATGCTCGTAGAATTAATACTTTTATGATAAGCAGTTCATAGATGCATCCTTTTATGTTTGGTGTATGATAACTCAGATCTCAGTTGGATAAATTAGTGCTGCCTTGGTTAAGTCTTATAAAATAAAATGATCCCATTATTACTCATAAAAGTTGCACAAGAAAACGTTTAGCATGCTTACTCAAGTAATGTAAATGTGAATGTTATGCAATGTCACGGAACATACTTAAAGAAGCAAATTCATAATTGTGAAAATCGATCTAGTGCCAAATTTATTACAACTTCAAAGAAAAACAACAAATTATACAGAAATCCATTGCATGCTTAGGAAACTTTAGGCTGTCTTTTTAATCTATGTTTGAGGCATCATCATCTATATTGCAATGTCATGCCCCATACTTGTCCCTCTTTGGAGCTCCATCCTTCTGTACTGTCACCATGGAGCAGTTAATTCCAGATACTGAAGTAACTCTGCTGTTCACTCCCTTCTTTCCTTTACAATTGGGTTAATGCCAGAAACCTGATGCCTCTTTATGTCCTCAATATGAATTTCTTTGACATAGTGTCAAAAAAGGCACTAAGTGCTGCATGGGTAAGACGCTACTTAAGGCATATATATTATTTCTCTGTTGATTTGCAGAAATGCCATGTTTTATTCCAGAGTTATGGAACAGTCTGATTTCTGTATAGCTAGTAGTAGCCAGATACTTCTCAGCAATGTATTGCTATACAAGTCAACTAAGCAGAATAACTAACCTGGAGGATTTTATGTTGTCCAAAAGTATCTGGAATATAAGTATTTTAAATTCAGATGAATTTTGCTGAAACAATATAACTTCCATATTCCTGAAGAATTAACAGTTCCTATACCTCAAAATCAAGTTATATGAGGTTCACAGAGGAGAGAAAATGAACCCAGTTGCATTTCTTTACTAAATACAAAAACAAAGCTTCCCTTCTTTAGCAGCCTTATACATATACATTTGTGGATATCCTATGGCTATCAGTCTTATTGGACCTTTGCAAAGTTTTTGAAAGAGATGTTTTGTAGAGATACATTAGTGCAAAGCACATCTCTTTAAGGCAGCCATGTCCTTTGTAAGGGTTGCATGACTGCTTTGAACAGTGACAGCTGACTCTAGAGCTCAACAATATATCTCTAGTTGACTGTGCACGAACAGAGAAGACTTCTGCTGAGATAACTAGAGAAATGAATTTGGCAGGGACTGCATTTTTTTATAAATGTTTGATAAGTAACTTGAGGGAGAAGAGATCATGTTAATTGAATTTAATACTTCCTCACAAATTCTGCTTTGAATGGGAATTCTGGATCTCAGCACCACAAACGGTTGGAAGTTTGTTTACTTTAGACAGTTACCAAATATTTTAGAAACCTTGTGGGTGAGGCTGTCATGGGAGACGCCCAAAAAATCAAGGGGAAAGGACAGTTACAGCTGCAAATGTGACAGCTGAATCTGTAGTTCAGCAGTGTACGAATGACTGGCTATTTCTAGAGACAAAATGCTGAACTAAATGGGGCAGTAATCAAAACCAAAAATATATTATACTATATATTATACTATAACTCCTTTTAAAATAGCATGTTTCTATCTCAAAAGAGGGTAAGTGTCATTTTTCTAAAAAATTGGAGCCAGTTTAAAAATGACCTTGGCAAATGTTATGACTGTGTTTTAATATGTATATAAGATATATCTTATTTTCTTGCTAAGGCTCCATGTTATTAATACTCCTCTTCTTTTTGTCTTGCAGAAATTGGGATGGGTCTTACAGGTTTTGGAGTGTTTTTCCTTTTCTTTGGAATGATCCTATTTTTTGACAAAGCACTTTTAGCTATTGGAAATGTAAGTGGTTTTCCATGAGTAACATTTATATGGAGTACAGATCTGGGCATACAGATTTATACAGATAATATACAAAATTGTTGGTTGGAAAAGGAGGTGAATAACTATGGGAAAAATGACATTTTAAGTTAGTTACATTTACACTTAGTCCAAAGCTCACTGGAGAATCATAGGATCACTTTGAACTTATATACATTTGCATGTTTTTATTGACAGCTGGGCCATTAATTGGCTGTTTGGTTCTCCATAGTAAAGCATGAAAAAATAATAGCAGCATATTTTGTGCCTCAGTAGTTTAGGACTATCTTCCAGAAAGCTTGTCCCATTTTTTTCTCATCAGATTGTTATACCTTCTGAATACAATGCAGATCTTTTGTTCTCAAATGGTCTTCCTCTTCCTTATCCATCCCATTTCTTCCTTAATTTAGTGACACGTCTCCATTTATGATCTTATTTCTCCAGCTCTACAATATGAGTTTCTCATTAATGATATTTTTTTCTTTACTATCTGTTAGCATTGGAATTAACTCTCACAACACTGGTCTTCTTTCTTCCAAGTCATTTTCAAAACCTGTTTCTTCCATAAAACTTTTGGTTTTAATTCATGGATTATAATCTCATATGCACTGAAAACCTGTTTCTTCCATAAAACTTTTGGCTTTAATTCATAGATTATAATCTCATATGCATTGAAAAGCTGCAGTTATTTCTGCAAGGCTTTATCACTTCATTGATTATCTTGATTTATTTGTATATTATTTATAATACTTTTATATCACTTTAATCTTAACCAACTCTAATCCCTGTATCGCAGTAGTTCTTAGGATAATATACAATAGAACAGCCAGGAATAGATATAGAAAACTACAATTAAGCAATCACTGGATCCAGTATTGTGTCCTGATTAAGGTGCTGGCTAGAACTGGGAAGACCTACTTTGAAATCCCCTTTCAGCTATAGAAGCATTGGCCATTCATTATCTCTCACCCTAATGTACCTCACAGGTAGATTGTGAGACAAAAGAGAATGCTATATATAACATTCTGAGCTCCTGAAGGAAAGGCAGAATATAAATCTATATCAACGACAACATTTGTTATAGCAGAGATAAGCTAAGTAATAGCCTGTGTTGCAGCACTAGCATTAACATTTAGTTAGAAGTCTAACCTCTCCTTGTTCCACTATCATTACCACTAACTGCCCTGTGGAAAGTACCCCTGAAGGGAGAAGGAAGCCAAGTGACAACCACCAGAAGCCTTCTCAACAGGACTCTTCCACCCCTCACCCCATTCACTGCCCCCAACCACTGCCTTATAGGATCATCGAATGAGCCTAGCCATTTCTGAAGTGTGTATATATGTGTGTACATACATACATACACACACCTACACATACATACACACATATACGAACTTGTTCCCATCCATCTCTCTGTCTGTATCCCTGATCTATACTTAGATTGTAAATTCTTGGGGTAGAATCTTGCCTATCACTTACGTTGCATTAGGGATCACCCTATACTACCGCTATATAAATAAAGCTTAGGTGGAATGTCTGGCTCTTGGGGTTGGCACTGCCATCACTGTATTTGTGTGGAGTGAAAAAATAGCCCAAGGAAGTGGCTCTTCTTTCCATGAGGACCTCAGCTTTAGAGGCATGAATGTGGTGGACAGAACCCAGAACAATGTAACCAGTCCTCCATGGGAGAGATGAATAATACTATTTTTTTCAGTAGCTTTCTGGAAATCTCATCACAACACAAGCAGGGAGCAATATGAAAGCTCATTTAATTTTACCTGAAGAAATGTAAGCATTTGTTCTAATTGTCCTGTTAAAATAATAGGATTCTAAAGGTGCCTATGTTTGACTTGAGTTGGATGATGCAAGTAAGTCCATGTAACTCCCCTCTGGCCAAATTCACACAATAGACTAGACAAAAACATGAGATGGGATAGTTTGAGGTTCAGCAAGTTGTAGAAACTCGGACGTGGAAGAATCAGACCGTTATATTCAGTTTTAATATGGTTTACTTGTTTGGTTACAATCTTTTGGTTGAACAAGAATTGTGTTTTGCCAAGTTTAAGGTTCGGTGTGTTGTATTAATCTAGACTTCTGTTGGAGGGAGGAGACAAAACTGAATGTTAAAATACAGCAGTGTGGGAAATGTCATCCAGTGAGATAGCCATTACTTTTTATTTATTTATTTTACTGATATATCAAATTTGTCACCACCCATCTCATTAAAAAGCAATTCTGGGCAGTTTACTTAATTGATACACTTATTACTAGTTGTATAAAAAAAATAATCCTGCCTTCTGGGGTGGAAGGTTCTATTCTTACAATGGTAAGTTTTATGCATCCCTATTTATTACCATATTTAATCCTTGGCAGCTTACAATTATAATGTTTTAACCTAAGTTGAAGGTCTTGTTGAAATCCAGACATCTTTTTCCCCCTCTGGTCTACCATGTTAATAATACTCCTAAGTGCCTATACTGTAAATTATTTGTGTTCCTTCACAAATACTTGTGTTTCTTGGTTGTGCCAACCTTGTAAAAGGTACCTTTAAGATATTCCTGTTTCCTCCAATAGCAAATTAGTAGTATAGATGTGATGAGAAAATGTATACTGAATTTGAATATTTTCTCTATGAATATTTACTAGGTTGGGACCGGTATTCAAATACTTTTGTTTTCATTTTCTTTTTGATTCCTGCAGGTTTTATTTGTGGCTGGCCTGGCTTTCGTGATTGGTTTAGAAAGAACCTTCAGATTCTTCTTCCAGAAACACAAAATGAAAGCCACAGGTTTCTTCTTAGGTGGTGTATTTATAGTCCTTATTGGCTGGCCTCTGATAGGAATGGTCTTTGAAATTTATGGCTTTTTCCTCTTATTCAGGTAAGGTCTTCTTGCAAGCTTTTAATTTTGGTTCCAGTATGCTTTTGGTTGACAGTCACTGAGAAATTACAGAATTCTGCCTGAGAGGTTTACAGACACTGTCTGGCGATTTCAGATATGTGAAGAGTAGTGCTTGGAATCCCATTTAGAGAAGTCTATTTAGACACTAGTGATGATGAAGCTTCTAGAGCAAGGAAAAACAAAAATAGATAGAAATGTGGAAGGGGCAAGCATTTTTTACTAGTAATTATTTCTACTACAGTATTGCATTTCATGGCAAGAGCAGTCTGTTTCTCCCCTAGTAGACTATTGGCTACACATGCAAGAAAAAAGGAGTAATTCTCTACGCTGCTGGCATGTGAATCCTGATAGATAATTCCCAGGTGAATGCAACTCACTACAGAAAAGGGAGTCGGCATTATTTATTCATTTATTAGGCTTATAGGCTGCCCCAGTGTGTATAACTCTGGGTGGCTTTCAAAATGCAACAGTAAACACAATAAAAATACAGAATGTGTTGTCCAAAAGAGAGTCTGGAGATAATCAACTATCAATGAAACAATCAAAGCATCCCATAAGGGGCCTACTACCCACTGTAACCCAAGGTGTGGGGATGGAGCCAGGTTTTAAGGGCTTATTTAAGCAAGGCCAGTGTGAGGGCCATACGAATCTCACGTGGAGTGGTATTCCAAGGACAGGCACCATGATGGAGAAGGGCCACTTCCTGGGTCCCACCAACGGATGTTGTTTAATCAATGGACCATGCTAACTCTGGTCAAATCATGTAGGACAGGCAGAAACTACAAGAGGTAGGTAGTCCCTCAAATAACCAGGTCCTATAGAAATCTGTTTAGCCACTAAGTTGACAAACAATTTGAAAGCTATACATCTTCAAACCAGTATGAATGTAATACTTCTGATTATTTAATGATTAGTGACAAGCTGCAAGTTTGTGTGCTCATTTTTCTTTTGAAAATCTCTCTGCCTATTGTATTTGGGCTAAAAGTTCCCATGCTGTGTTCACATCCTTCCTTAGCACAGTTTGAAACTGGTTACTAAACACTGGTTAATGTGGAGCTTAGTTAATGTGGATTACTCTCTGGGCTGATAATTGATCTTGGCGAAGATCAAGAAAGTGAGGTTTGCACCAGAAAGACAAATGTAAATAAGTCAGTCTCTTGCGCTGAATTATATTTCCACCACCTCTTAAAATGAATGGAGGCCTTTCTCCCAAACAAAAAGATGCTTTTGACTGAATTTAGGTTGAATTCATTCTGTATCCCAGTGTCATATTCCCAGATTGTGAACCAACAAGTCTGTACATTGAGGTCAGCTATTTGTATAACTTAAGAGCTACTCAGATCATGGTTTCTTAATGAGACCAGAGTTAGAATTTGCTAGATGATTTGTGCAATGGTGCCTCTACTGAAGAACATGGCATTAATTCAGTCATCATCTAATCCCCAGGTTTCAATTTGAAAATGGACAGGCAAATCATCATTGTAGAATAGCTTGTTCCTTCCATTTTTTTCTGCCTCCACACTTCACCTCTGGTTTCTTTGGCTTTAATGTTAAACTTTAAATCTTCTTAACTGTTATTTAATATGCTGTCTAAAAAATGCAGCATGTTTAAAGTAGGAATGTGCTGTTGCCTTGGTTCTGAAGCTAAAAAGTATTTTGGAGTAAGTGTGAGTCTCAGCACCTCCTCATGGTAGTTGTGTGATCCCAGGAGAATAAACATTTGAATTAAGGAGATCTCAACAGGCACGCTAGCATGGATTGTGGGTAGGGTTTTCAGTTTTGGATCTGAATCACAGCTCATCTTTAGTGTAGTTATCTGAAGATAACTTTGGTTGTGTTTGATTTGTGATGACTTATTCACACTTGCAGATTAATGCATGATTGCAGATACATGAACAAGCATGTATGGATCAGTTTCTAATTTCATAGTCATTGCAATACAGGTTGATTGGAATAAAGCATTTGCATTTGTTCATTCCTTAATCTTTGTTGGATAACGATGTATAGGCTCACCTTGGGGCATGTTTTATTAAAGTTACTCCTTAACTTGGTTAAATTTTTACTGTTCTTGGCCTTGTAGGTTCATTGATGTCACTTGCCATATGACAGTAGCTTCATTAATTGTACAGTACAAATCTGAATTGCCAGAGACAATATAACCACATAAAGGTTTAAAAAGTAATTAAATGATTAATGAGCTGCTTAGGTTCAAAAATTCCTACCATTCTATATTGTAACTCAAGCAGTTTAATAATAAAAACAGTAAAAATTTCCTTTATGAGAAGCACTGTTAGATTGCTACAACAAATAAATAAATACTGTAAACAGTAATCTGTAGTACCTTAAGAGGCCTGCAAATATAGGAGTACTAGTACAGGTTCCACTTGGATGGTGAGCTCCATGCTGAAGTGAAAATAAGCCTTCTAACATTTTAGCAACTCTTATATTATTTATTGGGTTACCGTTTATATTTTCTGTTCCAGTTACCAGTCTTTAGTTAACAGAAAAAATCTGAACCACCCCACTGGCTATTGCTTCTGAGTCCTATCTTACATGGCATTCTGAGGCATGTCATTCTTTGGCTTGTGGTGTAACCTTTGTCAGGAGTTGTTGTGAAGGATTGTCTTAACCCGAGTTTGTTTTCATGATATCTTTTGAAAAAACTTACCTTAATTGTAGTCAGGGATATCATCTCAATGTAAAGAAGGAACTGGCTAATAGTTGACCAGCCATGAGCCCTCTAGGGTCACAGGATGGTACCATGCTTGCAGCAGCATCTCATCTGTTCCCAGGCTGATTTTCTTTCACATTCACAGACACATCCACATACCCACATGGAGCGCATGCACCATATTGATTTCCAAAGCCAAACAGCTGGGGGAAGAAGGAGCATTTCCCAACTGCCTATGCAATGGTTCTATTGTTCTGTTTTTTACAGCATCCGTATTTTCTTGTGAATCATTTTGAATTGCTTGTTTTAGTAACTTACTTTTGCAATCATCTTCTGAGAGTTCACATTTCCTTTAAATGTTTCCAATTTTCTGTACTGAATACTAGTTTTCCATGTAAGGTGGCAATGGAGAGAATTCACATTTAGGTACCTGCAACAGGACTAATAGAAGTAGATTTACCTGCCATCCAGGATCCTCTTAAATGTATCACACTGTGATGTCAAGGGAGAGGGAAAGGCACTTGATCAATGGATCTCCAATTGCAGGGGGTGCTGCCTTCCAATTTTTGGAACCAAGCATCAGAGCCTGTTACGTTAAGTAAGGTCCCCTGTCCATCTTAGTAGTTAACCAGCCCAGTCACATGTCCCTAAATCTGTATCTATAAAAATTGTGTGTGGAGCCTCAGAATGATTAGTGTTCACCCAACTATGGTGTCTTCATACACCATTTAAGAAGACTTCTCCCAAAAGCCACAGTCAGCAGTTTCTTCTTCTTAGCAGGTGGCTGTATCTAATTTTGTAGTGGTCCTGTCCATGTCACTTAAATGTTTTTATTTCTCTATGAGAAGCAGGAAAACTAGTCAGGAAGCATGTAAGTATGTACAGGTAGTCCTCACTTACTGATCACAACTGCTAAACAGTGCAGTTGTTAACTGCAACATCACGTGACCACACTGACTTACATCAGTTCCTGTTGTGGTTGTTAAGTGAATCACCATAATGGCTACAACTTTGAGGCCTGGTTGTCTCTATTTTCATTTCCATTGTAAGTTTGAATGGTCACTGAATGAGTGGTCGGTAAGGGAGGACTACTGTACAGCTAACTACCTGAAATATGTAAAGATTTGGAGATGGTCTCTTGTTCATTCTGTATGGGGAGAATACATGCCATGTGAGGAATTCTATATTTCTTCATATAAAAAATGAGTAGTTTTATTTTTTTACATCTTAGAAATGTGTAAAGAGAGCCAGTTTGGAAAATCCTTCTAATCTGCGGCATATTTTTTCTTCAAAGGGGCTTTTTCCCTGTGGTGATCGGTTTTATTAGAAGAGTGCCAGTTCTTGGATATCTGTTGAATTTACCTGGTATAAGCTCAGTAAGTATTAAATAATTTCACATAATTCATAGCAGGTTTTGTTTTTCTTCTGTTTCTTGGATTCCATTAAAAGAACCTGGACCAATAAGTGGCACGTAACAGAGAGATGCATTCAAAATATGGGTCACCAAATGCTTATATTTGCTTGCAGGTAGTATAATCTAACATAATATCAACAGGATTCAAAATTACTCTATGTCAGTATAGGCCAGTCTTCCCTATCCTTATATTCTCCAGATTTTTTTTGGACATCATCTCCCTAAGTTTCTGGTCAGAAGGGGACATCATTGTACCCCTGAGTTTCTTTCTCTACTTGAATTTGTATTAGGACAATCTTCATGCAATCACCCACATTTTCTTTTTTAGTTATCTTGCAGCTTCTCCAGCAAATCACGGTTAAGGTTAAAAGCAGGTTTGGTCTAGAAATGGATTAGTCCTTTGTTTCTAATATTACATCGTTGATATCCATAGGTTGTCATGTCACATGTAAAGCATCCATCAGATTTACTCAAGTCACTTTGTCAGTATAAACCACAGTTGTGTGAAAAACTACTCACCTCCTTTAAAATTTTCTGAATGTTTGCACATTTTTGCCACTTGATAGTTGTCGGTGCTTCGTGTGGGTCTTCCTGGTATATAAAGGGAATCTGAGTAAACAAATGACACTGATAAAAATCTGAAAGAGTCAAATACTTTTTCACAGAACTGTGCCTATCATTTATAAAGCTTAATATATTTTTAAAAACTATTTTTCCTAAACTTAGCAATAAGTATTACACCCTCTCCTCATGTAGTGACTGCATGCTGTTCCAATTACTTGTTTGTTAAGCAAAATGGTCGCTAAGCAAACATGTGACACAGACGCTGCAAAGATCACTGGTTGCTTCCATGTCATTCAGATAAAGTTCTCTTGTACAGTGTCCTGTGCCTGACCCTTTTTTCCCCTTTTTTTGCCCCCTCGCAGGGTGGAGAGATTGCTTAAACAAGCTATCTCTTCCTGAGCTCCTTTTCTCATAGCACTTCCCTAAAAAGTGCTAACCCCATGTTAACAGGCTCAGCTCTGTGACTTTAATTAATTGATTAGAACCCTACCCCTGGCTTGCTCTGCAGTCTGAAACTGACCAGACCTTAATCAGTTTCCCACTGAAGACTTTTGTTGTTTTTTATGCAAAAATTTGGCATAAATGCACGTATTGGTCAGAAAATGAATTTTTTATTACCATTTATTACTGTCGTATTTGCAAGTGGTTGCTAACTGAGGTAGTCCCTAAATGAGAAGTGGCTGTAATGATTTTCCAGGTCCAACTTGAGGTGACAACCTAACATTCTTTAAATTAATTGGGGGCCTATGAGTGAGAAGGACAGTTAGGAGCCAGTAAGAGAAAAACTTTTCTCTAAGACAGCTAAGTATTGATCTTCCTCATAATGGGCTTGTGGTATGTTGGAAGGTGTATTGTTTTCCCCACAATAACGGGGAACATTTAGAGAGTGTTTGAGAACAATCTTCGGAATGCCCTGCCTGCATGTAAGAAGGCTTTAACACATTCAGAAAGGGTTTTACTGTAGAAAAGTTGCTTGAGGCAGCTGGGGAAACAGCTGAGCAACAGAAAAGGCACAATAGTTAATCCACATGCCATTTTATTCTGAACATTATTTTTCCTATTTTATACACCAAGACTGTGGGGAGCAGTAAATTAAACCAAACACATATAATGGTCCTGTTGTTCAAGGGTAATTAGAAGGAGAGAACTTAACCATCTCCTCAGCTTACCTGCTACTTTTGCTAGCATCTCACACCCTTATTTGGCCATAATGGTTTCTTGAGATACAGAATAAGGGTGGACAATCTTCCCACCTAAAATGTGCTCCAGACAGCTTGTCAAATAATAGCAAGTTGATGTTGCAGCATATTGGTGAAGAGAAATCCAGTGGTAGGGGGAGTTGCCAGGAGGGAATATGGGTATCTGGCAGGCCAAAGGCTACCTATTGCCCACCTATATCTTTAAAATGGTCTGTGTGCGTAAAAGAACATGGTGTCGTCCTTGCAGATGCTGACGTATTTCTTTGTGCCTGTGATTGTTCTCTCTCTCTCTTTTTTTTAATTTTGCATTCCTGAACATGTCTAATATTAAGAATGCAATGGCTGGCATTTGCTTATAGCTGTTTGGGTGCATTATAAATTGAGAAAATCTAATTGCTAAATATATAGAATTGCACCATGTTTTCAGAATGTGGCTGAAATTATGTTTAGGCTAGGAGAAGCATGCTGCCCTTTCTTGGCCTAACAGTGTGCCATGCCAGAGATTGGTGCATCATGCTTGTCTTGGTACAGCGGTCACTGAGCCCCCCCATGCTGCCTCTAGTTTCCTATGCAGCAGTATGTCTGATGGGTTCAAAAACTTAGTTAATACAGGTGGGTTTTCTTCTCATATTAAATCTACTTAAATAAGTCTGTTCATAATTTGGCTTGACATCTTGCTTATTGCTCTTCTGTATCAATATCATTTATAAATTGGATTTTATGGAGTTAAATCCTTTTTGAAAAGTTAATTGTTGATGTTTTCTTCAAAGCCTGCGTAGGCTCAGGAGACAATTCCCAGTAATGGTTAGTTGACAATATCATCTTCAGTCTATTAATGCATGAATGGCTGATTATTTTTCAAAACAATATTCTTTTTTTCCCCCCTTTGGGTTATCGAGCTAACAGTTTTTATACTTGCATTATTTCTTATTTATTTTTTTCATTCTGTTGCATCTTCATGTTGCTCTGTGTTAACATAAAAACATACCATGCCTAAATGCGGTTGTAATGCAGATGGTCTTACTTCTGTGTAAATTACATAAGGCCTTGGTTAGTATTATTTGAATAAGATTACACCCAGTCACTCACTTAAAATGCAACAGTGCCTGAATAGTGTTGAAATAGCATCAATGTGTTTCATTCTTAATGAATGCATTAAATTACCATTTCTTTTCCATACCCCTACCCCACCTTCTTTTTTGTCTTTTTTGCCCACAGCTTGTAGATAAAGCTGGAGAAAGCAACAACATGGTATAATGATTGACAAAGGTCCTGAAGACTGGTTCTAAATTTATATTATTTATAAAGCCTTCCTGAAGATAAGTCAGTCCAGCACAACAATTTTGTTGAATACAAAGGCAACGTTTGTAATGGTCTTTGAAGTAAGTTTCCAATTTACACCATAGTATACAATAAACATATTTAGTATATAAAAAAAAGGAAGCAAATTTGCAACCCAAGACTTGGAGCACCAGGAATGCTGTGAACTAAACTGAAGAAAAAGTCATGAAATATTAAAACTATTCAAGACTTCTTAGTATTTTTGGAGTACAAGCTAAGTGCAGCAAACCTCCCATGGAATTAACAGTGCCTGTAATTTTTACCTCCTATGTCTGAAGGTGTAATAGAGTGATCAAGGGTCAGTTGGTAAGGTGTGACCCTTCTTTCTTCCTGCCTGCCAAATTTCCCACTTCCTCCCCTCTTTGGAAGAAAAAAAAAATCTCCCAAATGTTTCTTCTGTTGAAAGCAAGACAGCTTCCTTAAGCATGACTCACATGGTGTTTAAGATGGATTCTCATTTTTAACAATAGCAGAAGACTTCATCACACAGCTTCAGCTGTATAAATCTCTCTGTAAATAGATGCTGAAATAAATCTTTGTAGAAAAATGTTTAAAGCCAAATGTAAATTTTCATTAATGGTATCTTTACCTTTGGAATATGCAAAAAACAACCACTTTTTTTGTACTGAACTTCAGTCTTAAACCATTCCTGGGTTTGATAAATGTTTGGTTTGGCAGGGAATGGGGAAACCCGTTTTACACTCCTTTATCCACATGACTGGTAAGTATTGGAAACAAGAAGTAACCTTTTCTCATTGAATAAACTGTGTGCACATAATGTTTAGCTCCTGAAGTGAGTTGCTTTGTTTCATGATGTTCACACAGTTTATGAAACAGGACTTGCCTAGCTAGCCAACTTGTGCAAGGGCATTTCGATCCTGAATCTTGTTTCTGATTTAGTTAGTTGTAGCCAGCCTAAAGTCCTAAAGCATGAAGCATCATGTTTTGTTTACTGGTAACGCACCTGTCAGACATCCAGAAGCTAGATTTGAAGCACTGAGTTTAAGCATCCTATTCTTATTCTGAGGGAGCATGTTACAAAGCTAACTTATTGTGTAAATAACTTTTTCTAACCATCAAACAAATAACTAAGTCAATTGTTTGCTGGGAAGTCTCGGGAAATTATATTGGTAGCCTTGATCAAGTGGCACATTAATTTGTTTTTACTTTGACTATTAGAAACAATTCCTATTGCTACAAATGGCAAGATTCAGAACCTTTATGGACATTCTACTGATCTGGCAAAAGAGGAAATGAGAATGACTTACACAGCGGGAAAAATCACATTCTTCCTTTTCTACCACTTTTTGCAGTGGTTCTTGACCCTAAATTTATCCTAACATTATTTTTGTTGAAGCAGCATGTTAATGCAAAGCTATTGGTTTGTTTAAATCTCAGTGGTTCAAACAGCCAGACAAACATTATCACCTCGGAGTGAATAAACACTAGCCTACTACTAACCGATGATAGGAACTGTTTTTTTCTTTAAAAATGTAGTAAGTGTTTCTTTAAATGATCTTTATGATGAGACAAATCAGTTTTGAGAAGCTGTGAAAATCATTTTTGAATTTTTCCATGAGTTTCCCTATTTTAGAGGAGTTATGAAAAATGTTCGATCGTGATCTCAGAATAGGCCATTCCAACTTTGAAACAAATGGTCCTTGTGTTCTGGAGTAGTTTGATCTCACAGCGGGCCTGCTGTGATGTTGGGCCACTTCTAAAAACTTTCAGAACATCCCGTTTCAGGATTGGAATATTACATGACGGAATGTTTGATGTGCTCCTATCCCATTTCTTTGATTTCATCTTGGGAGAAGTATTTCTCAAGAAAGGATTTTTTTTCTCTAGACAGGTCTGAGGTTGGTCGTTTCCAGTCTTAAAATAGATGTAACTAATCTAATTATACCTACAACACTGGTAAAATGGGGTGTTGTTTTAAGTTGCAAGCTCTGGCTGTAATCATCTTTTAAAAAAGGAAATCCTGTTGCGTTGTATAGGTCATGCTCAAGAAATAAACCTTGGGCATCTTTGCTATATACGCTCTAATTCCCATTTGATATTTTGGCTATAGAAGAGAGTTTTTAAGTCACTCCCATATTTTAAACCATTTCAGTTGGAGTTTGTACCATGGGAGAGATGCTTAAAATTTGGAGCAACACACATATTATTCCTAGAGCTATAAATTGGGTTTTTTCAGATGTTATTGCAACCTCAGGATTCTTTCCAGAAGGATCAGGCTGCCAAATTATCTTCCTTACTTTTTACAATGAGGAGTTCCATTTGAGACTTTGATTCTGCAACACACTACCAAGTAAGAAGGATTCTTACTGAATCAGGATAAAAATCTACTTTCCATCTCTGCTTCTTTTCCACATTGTGAAGGTAGCAGAGAAAGACATTGCTTCTAGTCATGCCTGGGCATCATCTCATCAAGACATATTGTCTGACTCCACCATTCAATTAATCATACCCATGTAACATTCTGATGACTTAGTCTAGTTTACTTAAATGTAGGTGAGGCATTTGTTAAATAGTAAAGACGCCATGGTGCTCTAGAAAATAAAGCGAAGACAATTTGCTTCTTACACTGCCTGGTTTAGAAGGCATCCTTTTATTTTTCTGAGTTTCACATTAAAATTCAAAACACCTTTTTTTAAAAAAATAGAAGCACTGTCAAAGTTTTTAAGTGAGCAGAATGCGAGCATCAAGTACTACTCACTTGTTTTGCAACACTCTACAAAACCCTGTAAAGCTGCTTATGAACCAATAGAAAGTTGTAAGAGTGGATAGGATATTTCACTTTCACTGCTCTTCCGCAGAAAGGAAGGGTCCACAGAACTTGACTTGGTTCAAACTAGTTTGCTATGCTATGCGGATAAAGCATGCTGCATCTGTACGTTTATGTTCAGGCAGCCAGGGAGCAAAGTATAATACTTGCAACTTCTAAGATGCTACCCCTTAGCAGATAGAAAATCAGTTTTTACAGCATTGGTATTATGATAGAAGATGATGACTGGATGATTCTTTAACTTTAAGGCTATCTTATGTTTGTTTACTTGGGAATCATTGTGCTGCAGTTCACGAGGCTCATTTCCAAGTAAGCATGTCTAGGTCTGAGATTCATATGATGTAATCATTTACGGAAATAATATCTTCTGTAACAAATAAGATTTCCCCATTGAAATGTAATTCTTGATTGCTGCTTAAAAAATCACATAAGGACCTTGTTCTGGAAAATATATTGTAAATATACTTGTCATACCTTGAATAAATGGGTACTTTTTCTACTAATTGCCAATGGTGTCATTTAAAAAAAAAGTCTTGACTATTAAAATGTGGTATTTTTCCTACTAGCTAGGAAAGGAGGTCTCTTAAGCTTTATAGATTTAGATACAGATGGCACTTTATCTAGTTTCATTCTTTACATCTAGGTAGGAAGGTGATGAACAAGAACAGGGAAACCTGAGGTCTAGTTTTGCCTTAGGCACAAAGCCAACTAGGTGACCTCGGGCCAGTCCCTCTCTCTCAGCCCTTGGAAGGAGGCAAGGGCAAACCACTTCCAAAAATGTTGCCTAGAAAACTGCATGGACTTGCCCTGTAGTCACCAGTAGTCAGGACCGATTGGAAAACCAAAAAAGAGAGGCATGCGTAAGCCATCACTTACCCTATTCATCAGTGAAGATGGTTTAAACCAGTGTTTCTCAACCGTGGGAGGTCAAAATCATGATTTTGAAATAATAACAGCTTGATTCACACAACTTGTTAAGTCAAAATCAAACTATATTTTGGGGGAGCGCATGGGTGACTTCAGACTCTATGTCAACCTAATCTGGAATCTTTGTTCATCAAAAAAGCTGATTTGGGCATTTGTGTGAACCACTGAAAGGGCTTGCTAGGATCTGAAGCACATAGTCTCAGCGTGTTAGCCTGAGCAGGATGGACCTTTAATTTGCCCTTTACTATTTCCCTGATACTGGCTGCCCACCTAGCTTTTGCCTTGTTAACAAATACAAATTTGTGTCACTGTTTCCTTTGGGGAGAAGATAATCTTGATTAAGGGAATCCTGAATTTGAGTTGTGGAGTTCTTTCTTCAGCCAGATGTTAAAGTCCTGATCCAGAGAGAACTTACCATGAATTAAGGGGGGCAAACCCCCAAGATACCAGTGCAGGTGAATGTGGATTCATATCTACTGGGCCATGAAATTTATTACATATTTTGCTTGTGAAGCCTAACCTATCTACCATTAAGATCTCTTACCATTATAACAAACAATTCCTAAGCATTTTGGATCTTCAAGGCTGCAAAGATTAGCTTAGACCAGTGTTTTTCAACCTTGGCCACTTGAAGATGTGTGGACTTCAACTCCCGGAATTCCCCAGCCAGCATGCTTCAGCCAGCATACCTTCAGGTAGACAAGGTTGAGAAACACTGGCTTAGATCACTGTCAATAAAAACTCAACCTTCATTCCTGAATCCAGGCACAGTCATGAAAAGTAATAGACTCTCTCCTTCAAAGGTCCTTAAATCTCTGCCCATTAAGAGCTACTTCCTTTATAAGGCTGTCAGATCTCCAGTTGTCACAATGCTAAATGAGCATGCTGGGCCAAAACCCATTAATCAACCTACAGTATTAACTGCCTGATGACTTAGAGCAACTTGAGAAGCCCTTTGAAGATGCCTTGCTGCAGAAGCTCAGCTATCTGATACATGGGAAGGCCACCTGTCACTTCCAGGCTGGGAAAAGACTCCATTAGGAGGTGTGTTTCATTCCCACCCTTCCAGCAGTCAGAAAATAGCCAAAATACATCTCTTTCCAAGCAGTTAATTGATTAGAATGATCTTGATTTCAAGGCTAGTGATTTGGCTGCCCTGCATTCTGTTTTGTGCTTAGTTTTACAGCTCTAAGCTCCCTTGAATTCTTCTAAAAGCAGAAAAGTAGGGTATACATTTAATTATAAATCATTTAATAATTTCTCCTTCCGCATTAAAATTGTGGCAGTTTTGGAAGGAGTCTAAAGTTTATGGGACTACTTGTAATGCTAGGACTCCAGATTGTGCAGGTCTGCTTTAAACCTTCTGATGGCTAGTAGGACGCTATTATCTATATGCTCTTGCCTGCTCCATCAACCAATTCCCCTTGCATGTGTCTCTTTTTCCTTTTGTACCTTGATCACTCCACAGACAAAGTAGTGTGAAGGGAGGGGATGTATTAAAAACCCAGAGAGATACTGTTGGTGTGCTTCTGCTTATATCACCATACTCAAAACTATAAACCTGGTTGGCACTTTCTGACTCACTGTGCCATTTGGAATCAATCCTGAAGGATTTCTTTACAAAATTCTGAAGCAAGATGTTTTAAAGGAAAAAAAAAAGTAGATGACAGAGCAAATACTGGGATAGAAAAAGAGGGTATAAGTGGGATTAAGCGTTTCCAGGATTTCTTAGACCAACTCTGGAAGACTTGGCTCAGTTGCTTTCCTTCTCAATGAAGGAAGTGAAGTTTGAATTGCCCATCTGGAGCAGCAGAATAGGAGTGGGGAACAATGGGTGTAAGCAATGATCACAATATTTATCTGCAGTAAATAGCCCTTCAAATAAAAATCTCAGGTTTGGTTGATTTATTCCTTCCACACTTTTTCCCCTAGTAATAATTTATTCTGCAACTTTAGCAACATCTTTTGGAGAACTGATTAGATTTCAAGAAACAACTTTGGAGTTGATGCAACTTGGTCAATGAGAGACTATGAAGCATTTACCACCTGAAATATGAGAATTAGTGCTAGGTAATTTCAAATCCTGATTTGGAAAATCTCCCAGTTTCACTGTGAGATTGAAGGGTTCAAAGAAAAAAATAATTACTGTGGCCTGGTTTACACATTGTACCCTGCCATAATGTGGTTTGCTTGATGTCTTCTTGTTACCTTACTAATGGAAACTAACGTATGAAAAGTCACAAGTTAAAGTCACAAGTTCAAGCAATCCTAGTAAACTAATATGCTCTACAAATCAAAAACTTTCTCTTAAATCCTTCACATTTGAAGACTTTCTCCAGCTGGACATATCTTTAATTACCCCAGCATTGTTACAGAAGTTGTATTAAAAAGAAACATCACACCCAATATCTCAACCAGATATTTTGTTTATGAACCATGATTTATAGTTTAGCATAGTGTGTCAATCAAGGCAGTAGTGCTTCAGTCACTAAACTAAGATTAAATTACCATATGCAAAGCCAGCCAGTTTACTACATCTTTTCTGGCATGCAGAAGTCATCTTCTATACTTCATAAATAATATTTATAGCCATCCATCTTATGCAACATAACCCTGGGTGGCCTCAAACAATAAAAAGCTTAAAAACCAATGCATGGCTGGCTAAGCCAGTATTTGCAGCAGTAGCTTAGCTACAGGAACTGAATTTACAAAACACAATGAAACCTAAGCAAAACAGTATTCATATGACATGGTATAAAAGGTAAAACCTCCGTTGGGTTGAGCTCAACCCTTGATCATTATGTGGAAGTGTCCATGTTATTTCCTTGACAATAATAATGAAGTGTACTAATCATGGCTTTCTTTGGGGGTGGAATTGACTTCCCCTTCTAAGTTCTAAGAAGTGTCCTGGTGGTGGTCCATCACCCAGCTCTGAATATCAACCAGTTGTGACCCTGATTAGCTTTCTGGATCAGCCAAGGTCAGCTAAGCATTGCCACTTGCTATATTCATATAAAGATAAAGAGTCCCCCTATATGGACTCAAGCCCTGTATGAAAGTGGTCAGCCTTGTCTTCTTCTGGATTTTGGTTGATTTCCTAGTATGGTCTACAGCTCTGAGATTCCTTGGAGGTTCTCCATCCAGCTACTGGCCAAATTCAACCCTACTTACCTTCCTAGCCTAAACAAGGTGAGGTAGGTTGTTGTGATATTAATAATAAATCATATAATGGTTTAACATGATGGCCTGATTCTTACAGCATGATAAAAACAACATCTGATTCCTGTGTGGGCTACACCAACAAATGAAGGCATTTATGGGTTTGAATGTAGGACCTACATTTTGTTACCCTGGGTTACTGTGTTGTCTGAATGTAACTAGTTAATGATTCTTACCCCCACCCTCTGAAATGATGGTCTGTGGTGGGAAATCTTGTGAACTAAGCTCACCCCAAAACCAGTCTAGCCAGTTCAGTTACTAGATGGCATTTTTGTAGCCTGCAGAGCTGGTTGCCAAATAGGTTTGAGCATCATCATTCACTGCTGACTTATTATTTGAACATTTCCATGGTAACCCTCACTCTCTGCCTTCTGATCTTGTAAAGACTTATTTGCATCTTCCCTTCTGCTCTGTTAAGACCCGAGGATGGTCATCAAAAGACACTGATGGAAGAAAAAAGAAACAGCAGAGCTGGGTTTAGCTGGATGACTTCAATCAGTTCAAATGGCTGCTTTGCTGAAACTGAATTTTTGCACCACTTCAAATACTGCAGCCTTCCACAATTCAAAGGAGAGATTCTGGAATTGCAAATGCTTTAATATATTTTATCTTAAATGTTTTTATCCTGCAATTCTAGTTCATCTGAATACAGTGTGGTATAGTGGTTTTGGACTTGTGGAGATGCAAATTCAAGGCCACAATCAACCATGGAAACCCACTGATGACTTTGTGCCAGTCAGATGCTCTCTTGGCCCAACCAATCTTTACCATGATAAAATCAGAGGGGGAAATGCTCTCTAGGTCATCTTAAACTCTTGGAGGAAAGGTGGGGTATAGATCTAACCAACAACTAAATGATTAAAAAAAACTGAACTAAATTAAAACAATAGAAAATAATAGAACACAGCATAATTTTATTCAAGCAATAAAAACTACAAAAGTTGAACAGATGTTGCTGTAGACTAAAATATTGAAATAATGTTCAGGTATAAATAATATGTATTACATTTATTTGATGGGTAAAACCTGGGCACAACTGTTGTTGCTGAGATTAGAGATGGCCACAAATTTTCTTTTTTTTTTTTTTTGTGGTGATTTTGCAACAAACTTGTGGACACAAAAATTGAATGGATGATTGCTCTGCATTTGTCTCCAAGAGACTGGAGTTTGTGAACTAAGCCATTGTTGGGCTTAGAGAATTGTATGAACTCTGTTTCAGTTTTGCTTAGCAATAGTTAAGTCCATAGTTAGTAAAATCAGAGTTCATCATAATGGATGAATCCTGGATATATTTCTCAGCCTACAATCTCCTAAAAGGACGAAAACCCCTTTAAAGGCACCCTAAATATTTGGAATTAATTCATACAATAACGCTAGGAAGAGATCCGCATAGATTTTTGAGGATGGGAAAACCTACCCCCAAAAAGGAATGAAACAAAGAAAAATCCAAACTGCAGAATAATTTATTTCCAGAGAAGCATATTTTATGCTTGGCGTTATGTGTTCAGTGTTCAAAAGAGAGCTCAGGCGAAGCTTTAGTTTTTGCTAATAGTTTTTAAAAATGGTCTAAACTTAGATTCCAGCCTTTTATGCAAGCTTACCTGGAACTGTGATCCCCAGACTGAGGGGAGCGCTCACAGGTTAGTGAACACAATGAAGACGACTTTTTGAAATCTTAAGAGATGTTCCTTAATGCAGTATGGAATTAATTGCTGTGTTGCTGTGTCTCCTCACTTTTATTCCATCCAGTTCTGAGTATCATACTTGAAGAAAGATTCACACAAACTGCAACAGGACCACAAGAAAAGGCAGAAGGGTGAGCTGGGGACTGTAAAGTAAGTTTTGTGAAGAAGAATGCAAGGAGTTGGATATGCTTGGTTTTGGGAAGAGATTTTTAAGGGGGAATAGGACAAGGCTCTTCCAATACCTGCAAGGATGCTACACAGAAGAAAGCCTATCTTCAAATGATCTCAAAGTGCTGAATGCACAGAATGATTCCTTTGTTACAGGAATGAACGGTAGAAGACACTTCCTAACATGATCAGCAGTGGGACCAATGGCCCAGAGAGGTGGAGATCTCTCCTTCACTGGTTGGGTTCAAGCCAGTCTAGATAGCCATCTGTCTGAGATGCCTTCATTTGGATTCCTGCAAGGAGCTAGGGTTGGACTCTCTGGCCTCAATGGTTCCTTTTCAATTCTATGGTTGAATCATTCTAGTTTGTCTTGCATATAAGTCCATCTCTGATGCAAGGTGAAGATGGAGTACCAACTTAGTTTTAGGAGACTGGATAAAAAAAAAAAATGGTTATGCATCGTCAAGTCAGTGGCAATTCTTAGATTTTCTCCGGGAGGAAATGTCCCCAACCTGGTCCTTCAGGTCTTCCAACAGTGCATCTATTGCCACTGTAATTGGGTCCATCCACCTTGCTGCTATTCGTCCTCTTCTTCTCTTTCCTTCCACTTTTCCCAGCATCACAGCCTTCTCCAGAGAACTAGGTCTTCACATAATGTGTCCAAACTATGATAATTTGAGCCTGGACATTTGCATCTTGAGTGAGAATTCTGGGATTTGTTCAACGATCCATTTCTTTGTTTTCTTAGCTGTCCACGGTACTCTCAAGAGTCTTCTCTAGCACCAAAGTCCAGCATGTGCTATCACACAGCATCACAGGGAATGCCACTGCCTGCACGATTCTGACCCTTAGGAGACAGGATAAGGCAATGGAAACATTTGGACTGGATTCATACATCCGATGTAAGCCAGGATATGACAGATTTGGTTGCAACTCAGCCTGTCGTGTGAATGCAGCCAATGCGGTCTGTTCTGCAAACCACAGCTTCACAGAAGATGTGAATCGGAAACGAGGTTGATGTATTCTTGATTTAATAACTGAAGAGCTAAGCCGTCGTCTCTTTCTTTTCGGCGTGCGTGGGTCTGTGTAAAGCCAGCCAACGTGATTTATAAACCACGTTAAACTAGGGCCAGTTCTCCCGGGTGAGCCCGACCCGCCAGAGCCGACTTCTCAACAGAGCGACGGCCGACCTTTTCGGCAGCCACGTGAAACCTCCGGCGGGGTTTCTCCTGCCTTCTGTTTGGCTTTGCAACAGCGGACCAATCGGAACGCGCCTTCGCGTCCGAAAGTTCTGTTTTCCCCGCCCCGCGTCTGCTCCCCCTAGTGGGGCTCGGAGGAAGCGCCGTTTCTTGCCAGTGATGCAATCGGAGCTGGGTCGTCGCTCGCCGCTCCGAGAACGCTTCATTCGCGGCTGGAACGTGTCTCGCCAACGGCTGCCTTCGCTCTGGTCCCCGAGGCTGTAGAGGAGCCGGGGGGAGAGGAGGACTGCCTCCGCCAGCTGCAGCCGTGCAGTCGTGCAGAGATCCGTCAAGAAGATCCCCCCCCCATCTCTCTTTCCTTGCTTCTTCTGTATTGGAGAAATTGGAGTGGATTTTGCTAGCAAGATGAAGGTAAGAATTTGGAAGGGGAAACGGCGGTCGAGATGCTGACACCGACGCAGCTGCTGGGGGTGCCAGCGATCTGCCTCCCATTTACAAAGCAGGGGGAGCAAGCTTCCAGTTGCAAATAATAATAATAATAATAATAATAATAATAATAATATAGTGCTGTATTTTAGATGCATCCTTCTTTAATCCACCATGTCTGTGTTCTGCATGCCCCTGTACACCCATACAAACAAGGGTTGAAAAGGGATAGAATAAAAACAGAACAGAAAAATTGCGGCTATCAATCATTTGATTTTTTCCCCCCCTCCTTTAATGGACGGAGGCATTTTTCTTGTTGTTTAATAAAGGCAAACAAAATGTGGGTTTTGGAAGCTCCTAAAAATCTGGCTGCCAGGGATTAAATGGAGTTTACCCCATAGGGTGGGCAATACCTCAAATATTTGGGCGTTTCGGTAGGCATGTTTGTACGCTTAGGTCTTCCCACCGCCCCCTTCCCTCTAATTTAGCAAGAAAAACGCTACAGCGTTCAGAATAAAGGGCAGTTCCTGCTTCTGGATAGATGATTCAGTGGTAATTTATTCTTTTGCCAGGCTGTGAGCGTGTATTTCTGTGTTTTGCAGTTTTGTTTATTTGTTGGGTTGCAGCATTTCAAGAGCTCAGGCGTTTATTTATAGCGTTTAGCTTTGCAATCCATTTCCAGTTCCAAATCGTGTCAACAGACAGCAACCAAGTCACTGACAATGGGTAAAATCAGAGGGGATGGAAGATGGGAGTTCAGTTCCTCTCTCCTGTCATGAGATCCTGCAAGTATTTTTTTTTCCCCACCTTCCTTTTCTCTGGAAATGGAGTTTTTGAGCAGGAAAAAATTGCTTCAGATGTGTGTGTGTGTGTTTTCCACTTACGTCCTTCCTTGGCTCAGATGGACTTCTCCAAAAAAAACCTCATGCTTGGCATGTTCGTTAACCTCTCAAGATGATGATGTTTGGGAGGGAAGCCGCAAGGCGGTAGATCCTGGTGATCAGCTGTACCCTAAAAAAGTTTGTGAGCAGGGGGCTGCTAAGAAGATTTCTGCAAAAGGGATGGGAGGTGAAGCTGCAGGTTTCCAAGGGGCAATATCGATTGCTAGTGGAAAGGTAGCAATGTGAGTTGTGCGCGGCTGGAGCAGTTCAGACCTCTGGCAAAACAATTCACTTTTTGTTTTAAAAAATGTCTTTGGCTCACTCTGCTGCAGCTGCTCCTGAACTGGCCTTACTTTGCCTTTTAACAAATCCTGGGTTGCTCACAGCTGTTTGACATTGATGAAGAAGCTAACCTCCCCCCAAGCCTTGATTCATGTCTGATCCAGGGGGAAAAAAAGCTGTTAATTGTTCAGCTGCTACTGAAGATTGTAGGGGAAGGTGGCCAATTGGAGTATGATCTACACCAGTGTTTCTCAACCTTGGCAGCTTGAAGATGTGTGGACTTCAACTCCCAGAATTCCCCAGCCAGCCATGTGTTGAAGTCCACACATCTTCAAGCTGCCAAGGTTGAGAAGCACTGATCTACCCAGAAGTGAAGAAGGGAGAAGTGCTAGAAAACTCCTGGTACTGTGGAATGTCCCTGCTTGGGATTTTGTTCTAGCTGTGCTGTATTCCAGATGCTCATTCTGTATACTTTCCATTTTTCAGGTTTCTCCCCACCTTCGTCAGCCAGCATTCCATGTCTGCAGCATGCTTGCTTATTATCAGGCCATTTGGGGCATTTTTCTTAGTTTAGGGTTCCCTTCTCCTTCTAGCCTTTTGGAATTTCCCCCAACTTGCTGCCTTACATTTTGTACTTTAGGGACTTTCCCCAAGCTTCCTGTCTCACGTAACTACATGGTGGTGCCAGTTGAGCTATGTAAGCACATCATGAATCAGTTCAGTGTTAGTTTTAGTCTTGCTGCTAAGACATAGATTGGTTAAATGTTGTTTGTTGAAGAAATATTGGCTGGGTTCCCCCAATATGCATAAATTGTACGTTATGAAGTACAGTGGATGGGTCTGGACGTCATGCAGAAGCAAATTCGAATAAAACACAGAAGAGGCTTTCTGCAATCTGGACATTGTCCATCCTGTTTGCCAGTAGGAATTGAGTGTTCTTCAGGCTGGGTGTGAGAAGCGAAGGTTGATATACGAGTGACATTTCTGCTGGGCATTTCTCCATGATGCCCAGCAGAAGCCTCTTTGCTTTCCATCACCTGCCATCTGGTCTTTTTAAAAGTGCAGATAACCAGGGACCAAACTTGGGGTTTACTTCAGAAGGCCAGCAGAGAAGTGCTAACCTGGTCTTTCAAGGCTGATTTCATCGTTTAGGAATGGCCCTTTCTCTTGTTCCAATTTTCCATCGTTGAGACAGAAAAAGCCCATCCAGTTTTAGAATGTGAAGAGGATGTTAGAAGAAACGGGCCCTAGTCCTCTTGCAAGGCAGGCATAATGTACTTGTAGATGTCCACCAGCCTTCTCACAGGATGGAGGACAGTTTCTAAAGATTCTTCAAAGGTAGCCCCAAGAAGAGTTCATTGCAGTAGTCCAGTCTAGATGTAATGAAGACATGTATCACCATGGCTGTGTCTGCTCTGGCCACAAACGGATGCAGTCCTAACACATCCATCATTCTGACCCATTTGGGGGAGAATCAAGTCAGGAAAACCTATCGTGGGAAGGAGAAGGTGAAGTGAGACTAAGGTTGTTCAAGAAAGGCAACTGTGAGGGCATTCTCCCAGATATTTCTACTCATGGCATCTCTGGGGCATCCACTGATAAAAATGAACCCAACATAGGTACCCGGGGAGAAAGTTTGTTTAGATCAGGGTGGGATTTATGCTGATGGGTTATATCTCCAAACAATTTCGGCTCCCATCACCAATGCTCATATATGATGATCTGTAATCCCAACACCACCTGGAGGTCACAGGTCCCCTATTACTGATTAGATCTTTCCTTGTAGATGGCAGCATTGACTGGATCATTTATGACTACGTGTTGCTGTAAACAGAAAGCCAGTCAAAGATTAACCACTTGATGATAATGATGTTTATGTCAGGTGCATGAAATGAAACAGCAAGGATAACAATTTAATTATGTGCATGGGAAACCATGGGTAGCAATGGCAAGATTGTTTTGCAGAATGAGATCAAAGGGAAGATTAAAATTAAGGATAAACTTTGCTGCATTGAGTGTTCCCGGTAAGAGTTCCCTTGTGTCTCATTCAGGATACTTCATACCATTTCCCCTCCAAGCTAGTTTCTTTTTTGTTCCCCAGTAAGCCCATTACCAAATGAACTGTGACACTGTTGGGTTTTTCTAATGTATGTCTTCTGTTACATCCTCTTTAATAAAGTAGACTTTCCTTACATGATGACCCAAAAATATATATGTAGCTGTTAGTTTGTTGGGACACACCGTTTTTTAAAAATGTAATTTGAAGTGGAATTTTAATTTGGTCATGGTGGGAAAAGAGAATCTTCTCCACCCTTTTTCCAAGTGCTGGTTTTACTATTGAAAATTGTCCCCTATACTGGGAAAAGATAGTTTGGTCACATGAGACCTCTAGTATTATGTCAAGTTCATGCATTGCCCTTTAAGAAGGATCTAGAGAAGTTGGAAGGGGTTCAAAGAAGGTTGATCAGTAGACTAGTCCTATGAAGAAAGATGAAGAAGATTGGTAGGTTTAGCCTTGAGAAAAGAAGACCAAGCAGAGAATACAAAAGCCATCTTCTAATGCTTGAACAGTTACTACCCAGAAGGTCTGGAGATGTTCTAGAGTGGAGGGTAGGGAATAATGGGTTTAAGTTACAGGTAGGCAGATTCTGTCAATGAGATTCTGTCATTAAGAGTCTACCCTCCAGAGATGTTGCCAAGGTCAATTCTTAAATTTGCTAGGCTTCATTAATTATTATTTGTTGTGGCAATATTCCCAGAACATCTCATTGCCCTTGTGCAAAACCTGTATATAAATCAGGAAGCCACAGTATGGACAGAATATGGCGAAACTGTGATGGACTGCAATAGCACAATAGTGCAACAGATTCTCAGGAAGGAAGGAGCGCATTCCAGGAAGAGGGGCGAGACAGGAGACAGCACAGTCCAGAGCAGGAGCATGGGAGGAGGAAGAGATTTAGGATAGCCACTCCCTAGAATCTCCCAGGGTATATCCACTAGGTTAGAGTAGTACAGATTTAGTCTGGCAAGATTCTGTCTATATGGTGTAAGCAATAAAAGAACTGAACTTGGCTGGATTGTTTCCCTGTTGTTCTTGGGATGGGCCTGACAGAAGCAGACTGGGTCCAGGATGGCTAAAAAGTGAGATGAAGCTATACTGTCCCATTATTTATTTAATCTATAACTTGTTTGAAGGGAAAAAACAAAATCTATATTTAAAGGAAGCTGGATTAGAAGACAAGTACATATTGTTTTGAAACTGGAGGAAGAAACATCGTACCCTGAATCACTGTAGAAACAAGTTGATCTATGTGCTCCATGACTTTGTCCATAAATGAGGGCCATGATATAAGTGGGATTTCCCCACTTAAAAGCACTTCTGAAGACAGAGTCAGGGAAAGTCTTCTCAACTCCTGCTTCCAAGTTTATTTGGATGTTGTTGGAACATCTAGGTGAACCTTTGATCTGATTGATCAGAGCACGTTTGTTTTTGTTTTAATTTTAGGAAAAACATCTCAAGCTAAAAGCTATTTGGCAGTGGATACTTAAGATACTTAGGGACTGGACAGCCTTGTCTCAGAGATTCTGTAGTTGCAAGATTCTTGCACTGAGCAGAGAGTTGGACTGGATAGCTCCCCAAGTTCCTTTCCAACTAGATGATTTTAAATTAGACAAAATTACATCTTTGTAGGGAATATTTGAATTTGTTTTACACTGTCGCTGTATTTAGCTGTGCTCTATAAGGTATCCACAGGAATATGCCAATTTTCTCTCACCATTGGCCATGCAGTTGGAATTCAGCAGTGCCTACCAACTCTGCAATGTTTCTTCCTTGCCTGGAGATGCTGAGGATTGAACTTGAGACCTTTTGAGTGCAAAGCAGCAGGTCTACATCCCTTCTCCTACATTCAGTGGGTTTGCTATTTAAGCCAGGAATGCTAAATTGGCATTGTATGTTTGCATCGCTTGACCAATGCATTCATGTACTGGTGACCCCAGCCATTCTAGTACTGTGTCCTTCAGTGAAGGCAACTGAGTAACACATGTATTCAAAAGAGATTTGTTGAAGGGCAGATTATATTTGTAGTGCCATTAACTCTTGTCCAGAGAGAGAGCAGAAAACAAAGCTGGAGAAATCTCAGGATGCTGGTGGATAGAGCAGTGTTTCTCAACTTTGGCAACTTTAAGACCTGTGGACTTCAACTCCCAGAATTCCTCCTCCTCCTAAAAAATGCCCTTTGGAGCCTATTTGACTGTTTCTCGGTTCCCATTTAAAAGCTTTCAGGCATAATTGGTGAAAAATGGGAGGTTCTGAAGTACTGGTAATTTTCACACAGTTGTTACTTTTGTGCCAAGCTTTAATCAGGATGAAAATTTGGTTCAGTTTGGGATGAGGCCCACATGGTGAAAGATGGACTCCATCATTTTTCCTCTTGGAATATCTCTTGGAACACAGCATGATGTTAAATCTTCTGAAGATTTTGAAGATAGTAGGCACAGTGCAAAAAGCAAGGGGAGAGCAGGCACATGAGTTTCACCCCCAAAATTAACTTCTGAAAATGACCAACATTCCTTTCACTTTAAAGGCCTCCAGATGAAACCATGGAAATACGATCCACCTGTCTCAACCCTAGTCTTGATTGGCAGAATTATTACTACTATTACGACTACTATTATTGTAGTTGGGGAGAATTCCTATTGTCTTACTCGGTCTTCTTGCTGGGAACATCCATCATAAAATGTGAGTGAAGTGCTCACAAAGTCCCCAATCTCCCTTCCTCCAATAATAAACAGGAACATGGTTGTTTAAGAAACCCAGAAAATAAGAGCATAGTTGTCAAATTGCAGGAAGTAGCTATAATAAGAACCAAACCAGATGTGGAAAAAGTCATTGCTTTATGTATCTGAGCAGTCTTTCCTGCCTTTCCTCAAACTTGCTGTCATAAATTGAGTTGTTTCTACATTCCCATTTCGCTTGAAATTGATTGCTTTCACTTATAATATTTCTATTAAGAAACTAGGTTACTGGGTTTGAATGAAGGGCAGTCGTCCAATAAACCATTTTAATGTTAGAGATTCAATTAATGTTTTCCTAAGAGATTCTGTAAATATTGCCATATGCTGCCAAACAGGGAAATAAGTTAGCTTTGCTTATTTAAATAATTAGGGTTCACTTCTGCTGTTTAAACTCAAGATTTTTCTTTCCATGTAATTAAAGTATTTACGAGTTCCACCTTCACGGTGTCATAAACCAATCCTGGTGAATCAGTTTCTTCTTGAAACTGAAATGTAAAGTTTTGATCCTTCCTTCCTTCCTTCCTTCCTTCCTTCCTTCCTTCCTTCCTTCCTTCCTTCCTTCCTTCCTTCCTTCCTTCCTTCCGCATTTAAAATAGGGCATTTATTGGAACAATGGTGTGAGTAAGGAATAAACAGATTACATTTATAAACACAGATATGCACATAGTGCTTTAGTTCTTGCAACACATTAAAACCCAGAGCCAGGTTAACACAATGCAGTGGTTCTATTCATGTTGCATGTGATGTCCAAACAAGTCATTTTATGCTTTAGTATGATACTTGGTTTATGCAACCTGTTGAGACAATGCTTGATCACAAATTAGCGTAGGTGAGTGTGTTGTGCAAGCAACAGTGACAAATTACATTTTGCATAACGCTTTGTCTATTTGGACTTAGCATGTTGTGAGAACCCAGCCCAGTGGCTTATCAACCATGTCTATCTGCAACAAAGGTTGAGGAGGGCTGCACTGAGTGAAGGCCAGTAGAAACATTGTTGAAAAATGCCATGTTCAAATTCTGTGTAAGTTGTTTATGATGGCTTCCTCCTGGTTTTACATGCCTTCTTTAATGATTAGTTAGATTTATATACCACCTTTCCTTTAGAAGCTCAAGATGGCATGTTCTCCCATTTTTTCCCCACACCAAAAATACTGTGTGGTTGGTTGGGCTGAGAGAGAGTGAGTGACCCAAAATCCCCTCAGGAGGCCCTGTGGGTAAGGAGGGACTAGAACCTGGGTCTCCCCACTCCCAGTCCAGCATCTTCATCCTACCCCCATACTGACTCTTGGACTCTTGGACTGAGAGAGAGGGACCAACCCAGAGTAACCTAGTTGGCTTCTATAGCTGAGGAGGCACTAGAATCTGGGTTTCCCCACTCCTAGTCCAGCATCTTCACTATTATTCTACATTTCTATATGGGGAAAAATTTCAGGGCTTCCAGTGCTTATTAAGAATTCATTGGAAGAAGGCTGATAAAGATGAATGGTCTTCTTGTCAGCCATGTTGCACAATATGATTCACACTATATTACATGATATATTAAAAACTGGCATTCGTCTTTCATCTCTGAGAGCCTTCCTAGTATAGACAACGCTAATCTTATTTTTTGGTGGAACTGCAGAAGAAAGTTAGCAGAGGTGTCTGCAGGGTATAGAAAAAACATTAAGATGTGCTACCTACATTAAAAAAAAAACAGGTGGATCTTCAATCACATCATCCAAGCTGCCATCTTGATTTTTCTGACCATACCCTGTGGACATTCCTGGAGGTTAAAGAGCAAATATATGACCTAAATCTTGCAGGGACTTGAACCATTGATGCATCCATCTATCCTTCTCACCCTAAAATCAGGCTGATTTTTCTACTGGGGGCTTTGTGGGTCAAAATGGGATGTTTTAAGTCTTTGTGAGGGTTTAGACTACTCCTTTGGTCTTTAAGCACTTCTCCAAATCCTCCTTCCCCCAGGTTGAAAAATGTTGGCTTTGCCCACCCTACAGATGCTACATCAGATAGCTCTGAGTAAAAGTGCGGCCTTCTGCCATCCCCACCCATCCATCCAAATGCCCTATTCTAACTTAGTATGTCGTGGTTAGCATACTTCACAGAATCAGAAAATTTGATGGGGCTATTTTGGCCAGAGTCAAACTTCCTACTCAGTGCAGGAATCCCACTTAAAGTACCCAATAGATGGTTGTCCTGACTAGGTTAACTCATCCAGGGAAGAAGTTCCCATTGCAGTTCTGCTATGAATGTACTCTTACCATTAGTATTTTCCCCCCAATGTCCAATCAAAGTCTCTCTTCCCGTAACTGAAGACACTTAGTCTCTGTTCTGCACTTTGGGACAACAGAGAATAAGTCTTGATTTTTTTCTTGTGTAATAGCTCTTCTGATATTTGATAAATGCTATTATATTTCTTCTCAGTCTTGTTTTTTCAGGGCTGAAGGTAGCCGGTTTTCTCAGTCCCTTCTTGTAAGGTTGGTTGCATCCTCTGGTCTCACTCACCAAGACTGTCAGTATGAAACTCTGGTGCATTTTTTAAAGATCTCTTACAGGTATCAATTGTCTTCTGCTACACTAGAGGCAAATATCATTTTGGCCTGGAGGTGCTAGGTGTTGGATTAGGGATTGCCCTTGCATGCCCATATCTGCAGGCACACTCTTGCCACAGCTATGCACATACCTGGTCAGCAGTCAGCTTCATCACTAGGAAGTGTTGTTCTAAGAGAGTGAATTGAACTGTCTGATATCTGATGTCCAATTATTACAATGGCTATTCTCCATCACCAGCTTCTTACAATTCATGTTTAGTTTGCTTGGTTGCACAAGCTGCCCAGCTTGGAATGCCCATAAATCTGGCCCTTGCTGACTCTGGCAGGTTTATTGCAAATAACATACATAGGTACAAGATGTTTTGCTATCTTGGGCAGTTACTGATTATATCTCTTGTGCTTGGAGGGTTTTTATGTTCAGGTCCAACTGCACCTGGAAATATCGGGACCTTCTCTCTGGTAGTTCCTCCACTAGCAAGTCAGAGTGTCTTCTAGAGTCATCCAGCTATCATTGTGCCAATATAACAGTACAGGTAGTCCTCACTTAATAACCACAATTAGGACCAGCAACTCTGTCACTAAGTGATGTGGTCGTTAGGCGTGACTTGTGCCCATGACTTGTGATTTCACTGCTGGCTTCTTCATTGACTCTGTGTAACGATCTGCCACCTGCTACTCCCAAGTCCAGTAACTTTCCTTGCAACCAATATTGATTCAAAAGAAAGTTCATTTATTGAGAACAAGTGTACAGTTCCAAAGCATTGCTAAGACTAAGCCTCTGCACGCCAAAAGCTGTTTTTTCTACTTTTTCCCTCCTTCACCCCCCTTGCCTCCTTAGTCTCCTGATTCTTCTGCTGGTACGGCCTTGAGCATTCCAGCGCCTGTGATAAGGAGCCATCTGCCTCTAACTGTGTTTCATCCATTTTCCTGCCATTCCCCCAGATTTTACAATGGCAGAACCGGAGCATGTAAAAAGCAAGTACCAGCTAGCCAACTCTAAAATCTACTATTAAATCTTGCGAGGATTCTGACACTCTGCTTGTTGGAAGCTGGCTGTGAAGTGTGCAAATGGCGTTGACATTTATGACACCGTGATGGTCATAAATGTCAACCGGTTGCAAAGTGTCTGAATCTCAATCATATGACCATGGGGACACTGTGGCAGTCATAAGTGTGAGGACTGGTCGTAACGTTGCTTTTTCATCACCGAAAATCAAACTGTCACTAAACAGGGCAGTCATTAAGTGAGGACTAGCTGTTGTGAAAACACTACTGTTGTATCACCTCAACAATTGTTGAGTAATGCAGTGAATACACATTGGAAATGGCCTATGCAAAGTATATGTTCCTTCTTAAACATCTTTGCTACCCCAGCATCAATCTTCTATTCAAGAAGTAAATATATATGCAAGTTTGGAAATTTGAATTGCACGTGTACAGCTTATCACTGTGCTTGATCTCTGAGCAAAATAGAGACAGCTGGTGGTAGCCTTCCAGATGTTTGTGAACTACAGCTCCCAGCAGCCCTGCCAGCATGGCCACTGGTGAAGGAAGCTAGGAGTGGTAATTTGCAGGTCTTCCATCCCTATTTAATAGAAACCTTTGTTTCCTGAGCATGCACAAAGAGAGAATTATCTGAGATGTATACATTGTTTCCCCTGGAAAACAATGTGATTGTTAAACTAGAACGAAAACCAGATCTGACGTCTGCATCAGTAGAAGCTCTGTTCTCTGGATCAGAAGAGTGAACATGGTTTATCTGGCTGTTCAGTTCTTTTTCCCACCTCCCCTGTCCCCAGCAGTCACAAAGGAAATGACTCTAGGAAGAAGTGGGAACACTCTGAGAACCACAAAGAGTGAGGTTGTTTAGTTTTTGAACAGATATTGGCATTCTCTTTCTCTGCTCCAGTCAAAAAGAAAAGAAGGGTCTGAACAAGAGCTCTGGTATAAGGTGTTGGTGACTTTCCACAATGCTGCAAGCCATAATGTGGTTGGTTGGGGGTGGGCTTTACTTGTTGAACTGAACCGTTGTGCTCATTAACCATGGCTTAAGATAGCATAATGTGTGAAGTCAGCTGATTTTGGATTATTCGGTTGCATCCAGACTGGGGATTAATTTTAATGAAAAACAGGCAGAAGTTGTTACAAATGAATCATTCATTCAGCTAACCGTGATTTGGCAAACCACACAGCGTGCTAAACTATGGTTGGCTTAAACACAGCTTATCAAAGAAAGCACAGTTGGCTGGGCACACAGGATACCCTAAACCCTAAACTATAGCTAGAGAGTCAAGTGGTGATAAGATCGTACAGCAAGCTAAGCACAAATGAGCATGTTCTGTGAAGGAGATGGCTGGACAAGAGAGTCCCTGATACAAGTTTGCACATGGCCTCGCCCCCAGTGCTCCCTTTGACTCTCAGATAAATATGGTGGGATACACTTAAATGAATTAAATAATTGAAATATTCCCTCCCTCCTTCCTTCCCTCCCTCCCTCCCTTCCCCTCTCTCATATCGCTGTCTGTCTATCAAATTTATCTGGCCGCCTATCTCACAAAAAGTGACTCTGGACGGCATACAACAAAATTATAAAACACTGGACATATTAAAAAATATTATTATTTTTAAAAAAAACAAGGCTAAGAGAAACAGCAGATGTTAACCACAATAATGGAGCCACCTCAAGATCTCATGGGTCCCCTGGAACCCCCAGGCTTGATGACATAACCAGGTTTTGAGGGACTTCGGGAAAATCAACAGGGATGGGGCCAAACCATACTTCCGGGGGCATGGGGGGGAGAATTTTCCATAAGGCAGGCGCCATGGCAGGGAAGGCTGCCTCCTGGGACCTGCCTAGTGTAGCTTACTAATAAATGGGACCCGTAGCATGCCTCTTCTGCCGGATCTGATGGGACAGGCAGATGTAATCAGGGAGAGGCGGTCCATGCCATGAAGGGCTTTCAAGGTCAAAACCATGAATTGGACCTGGAAGCAGACTGGCACCCAGTGCAGCTCAGGGAGAAGAGGTGTAATGTGTGCTGTTCTAGAGGCACACATAACTGCCTGTGCCACTGCGTTTTGTACTAGCTGAAGCTTCCAGATACTCTTCAAGGGCAGACGCCAGTTGCATATTGATGATAGAGGTCCTCTAACCACTGTGAAACTGTGACCCTGACAGCTTTCCATCCTAGAGGACACTGGGACTTTGAAGGTGTCGGTGGTGGCTGGGGGGAGTAACAGTAGAGTGCCAAGCTACTGTGGATTCTCCCTACCCATGGAGGCCATTTTGCCTTCCCTTTTGTCAGTTCCATACATAGAGAAGAAATAATTAAGGAGAGAACTAGACCAGAGACAGAGACAGAAGGAAGATGGGGCTGTGACAACGATAGAGGAGAATGGAAATTCAAGTAGGATTTTAGACTGGCTCAGTAGTCTGGGCAGTGATCACCACCAATATGTGAGAATGGAAAAAAGGACCAGATAAGAGAAAGGCATCGTGGTCGGCAAATCTTTGAGTGGTTATATGCAGCTCTCTAGCTCGCTGTCTTCCCCTCTTCCCCTCAAACAATTACAATCCATATGTTGCTCTAAAGCAGTGTTTCTCAACCTTGGCAGCTTGAAGATGTGTGGACTTCAACTCCCAGAATTCCCCAGCCAGCATGGGGGACACATCTTCAAGCTGCCAAGGTTAAGAAACGCTGCTCTAAGCCGTAAGAGGATTTCTTTGGTTGTGATTTAGCATGTGGTATGGATCCACATGCCATCTGTTGTCTGTGATTAGCCTTCTGCAGCCTGGGCCCCTTCTAGACACATGGCCTTCATAGTGATGGCATTGCTTGCCGGGGGATTCTGCAAAACGAAGTCCACACATCTGGAAAGTGACCAAATTGGAGAATTACTGGGATGGTGCTTTTTGAAATCTAGTCAGGTTGAAAAGTCTGGCATATTTCTTACAACTAAACCCACTCCTCTTCCCTGGAACAATGACAGTTGTTGTTTAGTCGTTAAGTCGTGTCCGACTCTTCATGACCCCATGATTGCGCCAGGCCTTCCTGTCCTTCACTGCCTCCCTGAGTTTGCTCAGTTTCATGCTCTCATCCTCTGCCGTCCTCTTCTCCTTTTGCCTTTTGCCTTTTGCCTTCAATCTTTCCCAGCATCAGGGTCTTCTCCAAAGAGATCTCTCTTCGCATTAGGTGACCAAACTATCTGAGCTTGAGCTTCATTATCGATCCTTCCAATGAGCAATCAGGGTTGATTTCCTTTAAGATTGACTGGTTTGACCTCCTAGCAGTCCAGGGGACTCTCAAGAGTCTTCTCCAGCACCACAGTTCAAAGGCATCAATTCTTCGGCACTCAGCCTTCTTTATGACAGACATAGACTCTTTTTAGTCTTACAAAATCCCTGGGTGAGGTTTATGGCCGTACTGGAATCTGATTTTGTGTCTCTTTACTGGTAACCTGGAACACTGAATTTCCTGCCTGATCTACCAGGGAATGTGATCTTCTTGTATAATTGCTCTTTCAATCCTAAATTGCAGGGGAGGACATGTATTGCTATGGTAATAAATAGCCCCGACCCAATTAATCTTGAAACCCTCCATCTGCAAACAACACTCATCTTTTCTATTATTTTCTGCCATACGGGTTTACTTTCCAGACTGGATGTACATTTACTATTCCGGGTAACCACTCGGATGCTTTGAAAGATTTAGGATTTGCCTAATTCTATAATCCATTCTTGCCATTATTAACAAAATGGGGTAGAAGAGGAAGGGAGGGAAGATGAAGCAATGCCTTTATTTGCTTTGGTTGGTGCCTTGTGCCAGGAATAACCCAAGTGAGTAGTGCATCAGAACCTTTACCTCCCCACAGATATCCTGACCTCTCCCTCTCCCTCCCTCCCATCCATCACAAAGGGGGCAGGCAATGTAAATTAAGGCTTTTCCTATCCTTGGGGACTCTGCTGATTTGTGACTGGCTCCGTCCCTCTGTGTCCTTACAACAAGGTGAGGTTTTGACAGCCAAACTGATCAACTCTGGGCTCACCTTCTGCTGCAGAGGAGTAACATTTGTTTGCAGACTTTGCTCTACAGTTTACAGAGTGAGTGTTTTGTGATTAACAGGAACTCCCATCTCATCCCAACTCTAGGGATTCCCCTTTGCCCCCTGCAATTGCTATGGACAGGACATTCACCCCCCCCCCAAATCAGGAAATTAATCTACTTTAGACTCTCCAATACAAGAGATATCTGCAGCTCAGGGTTGAACTGTGGAGTCCTTGGTGCTCTCTGAGCTTGGTTGTTTGCTTGCAGGCGTTTCATTACCCAACTAGGTCACATCATCTGTGCTAGTGAGTGTGGGGTTTGCTCCCTGTTTATACACAGTAGTTTGCCCTGCCAGTATTGGTGGGGGTGTGGTTTTCTCCTTGATTAGGGTATTGTTTTCTGCTTGATTGTTTGCCTGGTGTTAATCCCTGCTTATCTAGATGTTGGCTGCTGGAGAGGATATGTTCTGGACTTTTTGTTTCCTTCTAACTTCTTTATTGCCTCTTTTGAATGATGTGTAAATATGGTTTATCTTTATGTGTCTATTGATGGCTGATTTGTCTGAATGCCAAGCTTCCTGGAATTCCCTAGCGTTTTTCCAGGAATTCTCCCATCAACCAACACCCAGATAAGCTGGGATTAACGCCAGACAAACAATCAAGCAGAAAACAATACCCTAATCAAGGAACTACCAAGGAGAAAACTGCACCCCCACCAACGCTGGCAGGGCAAGCTACTATATATAAACAGGGAGCGAACCCCACACTCATTAGCACTGATGATGTTACCTGGTTGGGTCATGAAACGTCTGCAAGCAAACAACCAAGCTCAGAGAGCACCAAGGAGTCCACTTTAGACTCTCCTCTTTGAGCAGGCAGGAGCTTTTATTCAGTTCAGTGCAGTTGTGTTTATTGTGGCACACTGTATCGGAGTCTCCTCATGTTATTATTCTGTCTGATGCACCATTTTTTCTCCTCCACGGGCTTCACACCAGGGCTGAAGGAAACTGAAAATATCTGGATCTAGCTTTGAAAAGAGTCTGGATGAATCTTCCTTAGTCTCTTTAGATCCCTTTCCAAAAGGTCATGAAGAGTTACAAACCCGTTCATCCAGAGGTAAAAATAGACTTGCGTGACTCATCTGTTCACCAAATATATCTGCTTGAGAAACCGTGGTGGATTATTATTGTAATTGTTATTATTATTAGAAGATATAAGTGCAACCCGCAACCCAGGTGGTGTCATCATTGTTTTTAATTCATTATAGCTTCCTTTTTGAAGCTGAGAGGCTGCTATAGCGATCACGGAAATTCTTTAGTGAGGTTGACATATTATGCTAAGCCTGGTCTGTTTTAACCATAGTTAGTGAATAAACAACAATGGCCACATTCACATAACACAGGAAGCCCAACCAAAGAAGCTATATTGTGGGTAGGCCATCCAATGGCTGTGTTTAATGTCCTTGTGGGAAAGGCTGTAATGCTGTATGGGCAGGGTCAACTTTTGGGAGTTTGGGGAGGGAGTTGAAACAAGCCTGAAAGAAGCCAGCTTGATAAAGTTGGTTTGTTTTAACAGATCATGGTTAAATAATATTTTTAAAGCATCAGTACTTGCTTGGGACATGAGCAGAAAATTTACAGGGTGGTGGTGGGGTGGATGACCTTAAGATGTCCCAAGGTTACATTTTTGGAAGATGAGGGCAGAAATGGAGAGAGCAGTGATACAAAATGAGTGGCGCCGCATCACGCATGTCGCAAAGCAAGAATTTCCCACTATTTGCTGGCGTTTGGGAAGAGGACTTAGAGGTGAATTATTTGGTTTTTATAAAAGTGTTGTGCCTGTTCTAGGGCTTACATTACAACTTTCAAGAGTTTTCCCATCTTAAACCAGACTACTAGAATGATCAATGTGTGGGTCAGCCCAGATACCACGTTCCTCATTATTATCAACATTGACTGGCAGCGGTATTACAATCAGGCATCTGCAGGTTTATGGTAGAAGGAGAAGGAGAAAATGGCAGCCATGATGGTGTGATTATCATCTTGACATTTTTGGCCTTACTCTGTGGACACCTCTGACTACAGTGTTCTGTACACAAGGCCGCCCTTAGTGTTAGAAACAATTTCTTAACATTCAGTTGAGAAATTCAGTTTTAAGTTCCTTGCTGAAACTTAAAATCCTGTACCCTCTGTATCAAGAGATCGAACCTTGACTTTCTTCTCCATAGTTCTTCAGGTACTTGCAGGCAGGGTTCATACAACAACAGCTTACCTTGGTTTAATAAAGGTCTAGTGATTGTATTTCTGCAACATGTTAAGTTTGGACTGTTCTAATCTTGGTGTTTTTTTGTTTTTTTTAGCATTGTGCAAACACAGACATTTAACTAAGTTAAACTTGTTGGGAAGCTAGCGAGAGGTTTTATGATATCTCCTCTTGGTTATCTTTTCTCAAGGCTAAACATATGTGGTTTCCTCCATGTCACCTTGTAGGACCTATTTCTTATCCTTGAATCACCCTCATTTGTCTTCTTTGCAACTGATCTAGTTTGCCAGGAGCCTTTTTAAAATGTGATACCCAGAATTGGATGTGGTCCTCACCATGGGCTTGGACCAACACAGAGTGGTGGACTTGCAAGCAATTCTTGACGAATGGCTGAGCTTTTAATTCAGAAACAATTACACCCTTGTTCTTCAGGGTTGAGAATCCCAAGACTGTGCAAAGCAGGATTTGTCCTCTCCTGAGCCCCAGATGCTGATTGCACCAGATTTTCTTGTAAGACTGTGAACTCTAGATCTCAGATTAATGTTTTCAAGCTTTCTTCTAAGCGATCTCCCCTTTTCTCCTCGAATGCCCGGACCATTCACTGAACAGATGCAAAGTGCTGGAAGACGATGCTGAATTTGGCTTTGGAGCGTTGATTGAATTTTATTGGTTTTTAAGTGTTGCCCTTTGTTGGTTACAGGGTTGCCAGAATGACTGTGCGGATGGATGCTCAGCAGCCGCTGCAAAACCCGTGACCGAATCTTTCAAGGTATGTTTGTTTGCCAAAACAGAAACACCTGCAGGAGTGCTCAGCTCAGTGTGGGAAACTATCCTCGAAGCATAAAGAGATCCGCTCTGTCTCAGTCTGCAGAGCTGTGGGTGGGCGAGAATGTTACAAACCCAGAGGGGGGGTGTTGATGTTAAGCATCCTCTAAGCTAAGGTTTAGCTTGTTGACGTTAAGCATCCTCTAAGCTAAGGTTTAGCTTAGGCACATGTGAGGGATGTTTGTGTTGGGAGCTTTTAGAGATAAAGGGAGCCATCTCTCCCCTTCTGAATTGTCAGTCCTCTTTGTGCATCTTGAATTGTGCATCTTGAATTTTTTTCCTCTCTGTCCACTTTTCATCGACTTGGGGAAGCCCATGGGCCCTGAAGGATCTAGGAGGGGGCAGCATATGGCTCCAGAGAGCACCTTTTGCACTCTTCTGTAGCATTTCATATTAGTCCCTTCCCCTTGCTTTGTTGGTCAATTTATTTTACTAATTACTTTCCTGAGTTACTACTACAACTTTTACTTCTTTGATTCCAATAAAAGAGAATACCTGTAGCTCAGGGTTGAACTGTGGAATTCTTGGTGCACTGTTGATGTGACCTAGTCGGGTAATGAAACAAGCTCAGAGAGCACCACTTCTTTGATTGATTTGATTTCTTTTGTAAAATTCAAGGTGGCTTACATAATGCTCCTCCCTTTTGTTTTCTCCACAACAGCAACCATGTGAGGTCGCTTGGGCTGAGAAAGATTGACTGGCCTGAAGTCATCCAGCCAGCTTCTCTGCCGGCTTGTAGTCTCCTGGTTTCTCCCTAGTCTAGCACCTTAACTGCTAGACCAAACTGGCTCTCTGAAAGAAATGCCTTTTCTCTTGAATAAATCTACTGTTTCCCTCCATTTTTCTTGTAAAATCCTCTTGTAAATTCCCTGGGCTCTTTAAAAGTGCCCAGATTTTTGGCAAGATTTAGCAGTGTTCTTGACAAACAAAGAGTTAAATCTCTAAATTAAGACAAAAACCACAAAGAGGAGTTTTGCGAGTTTGTGGTAAGCCTGTAGGGGCCCAATATGCTTCGCTGTAATTCTGTTTACCAGACCTGGTTGGTCTTCCATCAGTGTATTGTTTTGCTTATATTTAAGATACAAAGGTTGCTTTTGATGCCGGGCACGGAAATATGCTGAAAGTGTAATCTCCTCCTTCTCCTTCTCCTTCTCCTTCTCCTTCTCCTTCTCCTTCTCCTTCTCCTTCTCCTTCTCCTTCTCCTTCTCCTTCTCCTTCTCCTTCTCCTCCTTCTCCTTCTCCTTCTCCTTCTCCTTCTCCTTCTCCTTCTCCTCCTTCTCCTTCTCCTTCTCCTTCTCCTTCTCCTTCTCCTTCTCCTTCTCCTTCTCCTTCTCCTTCTCCTTCTCCTTCTCCTTCTCCTTCTCCTTCTCCTTCTCCTTCTCCTTCTTCTCCTTCTCCTTCTTCTCCTTCTCCTTCTCCTTCTCCTTCTCCTTCTCCTTCTCCTTCTCCTTCTCCTTCTCCTTCTCCTTCTCCTTCTCCTTCTCCTTCTCCTTCTTCTCCTTCTCCTTCTCTGTCTTCTCCTTCTCCTTCTCTTCTCCTTCTCCTTCTCCTTCTCCTTCTCCTTCTCCTTCTCCTTCTCCTCCTTCTCCTCCTTCTCCTCCTTCTCCTCCTTCTCCTTCTCCTTCTCCTTCTCCTTCTCCTTCTCCTTCTCCTTCTCCTTCTCCTTCTCCTTCTCCTTCTCAATATAACTTTTTAAAAACAGCCATCCTGCCTGAAACACTGAGCAGGTTGGAATACAAATGTATGTCAAGTGGCATTTCACTGGTAGGTATAAATGTCTGCCTTTCCATCTGATCAGCCAAGAGGCTTGTTCAGCACATGATCCAGTGCCCATTTTGGGGGCGATTTCTCATACTCAGAAGTTTGATCACCTTTGTCTTTTTTAAATGGAATAGAGTTTGGCTGCATTCACACAACACATCGACCTTGGCTTAACAGAATATGACTGCTGTATTCACATAACCTGATACACTCAAGCAAACTCTACTATGGCATCATATGATGCCCTGATTCACACAACATGCTAAGAAAGCAGCTGGACTGAAATGAAAATAACCCAGTGTGACTGTAGCATATTCTAGTATGCTGTGTAAACCCAGTCCATATTTCTGAATGCCTTTTACCAAAAAGAAGGTGCCTTTTTGTATGTTCTTATGATCTGCCTTCACGTGATCTTCAGAAGATTTATTTCCACATAATGAGCCTAGGCCATCTTGTTGAAGTTGCATGAGGAATAGTGTCCCTCACAGTCACACAGCTGAATTGAATTATCATTACTTCTTTCATAAAAGCATCCAGAACGCTCACCTCTTCAATTTGGCTGGGCCCCAAAATGTTGGTATTAGTTTGAAAAATTAACAGGTCAGCTTTTACATTTCCTCAGTTGGGACTTCTGGCAAGGAAATGAATCAGTGGTTTCTTATCCTGTCCTTCATATTTTTGCATTTGATGTAAAAGTATTATTAACACTTAGTTGTCCTGCCCTTATTCAGGACAGTGTGTATACTACAATTTAAAAAAGAAGAAAAGAAGTCAAAATTCTACCTCAAGGAAAGTAAATGTGAGAACTGCATAGATTGTATAAATCAAAACAGGCCAGCCTAAATTGCACACATCAGAAAAATGAAAAGATAGTGGTCATCTTGTGGCAAAGAATAACCCTTATAACTGTATATTGAGTGAAGATAATACATTCCTAGGAAAATGCAGCCTGTGGTATGTTGGATGGGGATGTATGGACATAATTATTATACATTATCTCTAATTTGGATATTGTGTTCAGTATTGCATGAACTAGCCTATTCAAATTTGTGTCCTCCATATTTCTTCTCTGGCTTTGCTTCACAGAAAAGATCGGAAGCCTCTCCAAGTTTTAAACCAGGTGTGGAACATCTGGCTTTCCAGATGTTGCTGAACTAGAGTTTCCAGCAGCTGCAGGCAGCGTGGTTAGTGGTGAGAAAGGCTGGGGATGCCGAAGCCCATAGGTTCCACCACCCATGTTAAATTAGCAAGCTTGTTTTTCAAAATGGACTACTAGAGGAATCTGTTCAGTTTCTATTTTCAAGAACACCAGTGTGTTTTCATACCCTAGTCTGCATCATGAATTCAAAACTCATTTTCTTTCCATTTTCAGTCTTGTGAAAGTTGTGATACAGTTCTCCATCCAAAGCAATAGCCAAGTATTATTTAGACTTGAGGCCAGCATGCTATAAAGACATATAGTTTTGAGGGAGGAATAATGTGAATATTTATGTATTTGTTAGACTAATATCCAGGATCTCAAGGTGGTTTCCATGGCAATCCCTGTGCGGCAGGCTAGGCTGAGAAGGAATGTGACTGACCCAAAGTCAGCTAGTGGGTTTCCATGGCTGAGAATGGACTTGAACCCAAGTCATTCTGGTCCTAGCCCAACATATCCAATAATCTGTGTATAATCATCATGTTCTGAACATGTAAGTTCTGACTGATCTGACATTAGAGGTGGCAGTTTCTTCCTGTAGTCTGCATGTTTTATTTTCTACGCTGAAGGCTGTCCATAAAGAAGATTCTTGGAATCCTGATGAAAATAGAAAATTGCAGCAAAAGCTTCCAGTGATGTGAGAGATCTTTGCAGAAGCCTTGAGTGTAAGAGCATGCACGCATGTGCCCTTGATAAAAAATTCTTAGCTGTAAGCTAAACACTCAGTTGAAGCCAAGCTTCATAGAGACATCCACACAATTATTTCCTTAATAATGGCTCTGGTTATTATTTTCGTTATTTTATTTTAATCAGCTTATTCTATGTATATCCTGGACATTGTAATTCCCATGTACTGTGGATATTTGAGTTGAGTATTCCTTGTTAACCACCAGGTCTCCTAATAGATTACAGCGGTATACCAATATGATTAATTAATAATTTTATTGGCCATGAGACAGAAGTGGTTTGCCAATTGCGGCCTTCTGGAATGTTTCCTGAACTTCACAGTCTAACCCACAGCCTGTGGTTTTCTAATCGTCTCCATTCTGTACTAACCAGGTTTGACTGAGCTTAGGGTTCTTTTGAAATCAGTGAAAAGGGAGCAAAATATTTGCTGTAGCTGCTGGAACTGGGAACTGAGAGATTAAAAATGGACAGAAGAGGAAATCTTTTCTGGCGCAGGAAACATTGACCTTGGACCGCCTTTCATTCTCCAGTGTAGCATCCTGATGACCATATCATCTTTCTTAAAGGAACTTCCTTCTTTGCTTGTCGTAACATCACCTGTTGAACATGGACTTAGCTTTGATTATGGCTTTCCTAATAGTAACATTTTATTCTTTCCAACTCTGTCTGTTAGCCACTGATATTTTTGGAACTTCAACAGACATACTTCCCCAGCTGATAATCTGAGACATCTGTCAAAAGTGTAAGAAAAAATTCTTCTCTGTGGCCACTCTTAAGCTTTACATCTTCTCACTGAGGCTTCCTTTCTGTTCTTTTTTTTTTACTTTAGGTAGAGACCCTTCTATTTCAGGAGACAAACCTTTGTCCTGTTGAGAACCAACAGTTGCAGTTTTTGTTGTATCGAGGCCTCTTTAAAGGTTTTCATCCTATAATTTTTATCTGCTTTTGCTCTTTAGTATGAGATGCCATGCGCTAAATAAATTTGCTCTTTAGGCACTGATATTTAATTGTGGGTTGATATGGTTTCACTTCCATTGTTTTAGGTGTTGAGTCGCCTCGGGAGGCCAGCACAGAAGGTGGATTGAAAATTTGAACTGTAAAATAGGAAAAGTGAAGACAAAAATGCATGTTTCCCAATTTATGTTTCTCTGTGTGTGTATGTATGTGTATTTGTGCAATGAGATGCTGCTTTCCTGAGAAGCTCTCCTTTTTCATGTCATTATAGGAGGTTATGGAATACTTCATCTTAGCACACAGCGCATCAATCAAGAAGCAACAAAGAAATCTATGAAATGCCTGTGAAATCTGATCTTTGGGAGACAGTTCTAGGCGTGGCACGTTTATAAAAATAGACTTTGGGATTGTGGGTCACAATGCAAAGGCTCTGCGTTCTTTTCCGATAATTTTTGGCCCCGCTCTGCACATATTTTTATCCGTAGACAGCAGCCAAGTAGAGTCAAGGGTTGGGAAAGAGAGCCAGTGGGAATTGAAGTCCTTCTCATGAAATGATATGGTGTGGTGAAAAGAGAGAAGTGCACTTCACTTGAGAGACCGTTCCAGATTTTAGTGGAGTGGGTATCAGCCGTCTTCTGAAACTCTCAACCGTGTGAGTCGACAGAAAAACGAAGCCGGCGGATTAAGTAAATTCTCATCCATCAAACAGAATGAGAATAGTTCAATTCAGTTGTTCAATGGAATGATAATTATTGGGGGGGGGGGGCAGAAGCATTTTCCTAGGGCACTAAAGCAGTTCCAGATATCTTTCTGATACTTAAAACTGGGAAGCGGGTATTAACATTTCATTATATTTAAAGATGAATTGCCAGTGTTCGTTGATGTAGAGAGTCACGTTCCCTTCTGGCTTTCAGATCAGCCCATAACTTTAAAGTTCTAAATGACACAGGGCAGAAGAACCAAAACCATGTTATAATTCTTCAGAACTGCTTTCCATGTTGAATGGCCAGCAACCAGAAAAGAAACCTTTTTCTATGCTAGCGCATAACACATTTCTTTCACCAGATATAGTCATTTGGCACCATCTGTCTTATCATTAAGGCATCTGTTGCATCGTATCCTGGCACATCATGTTATTGCTGTTATTTGAAAACTCTTTTTTTTTTCCAGCTGATTTCAACTTTTAATCTGCTGGCTCTGCTGTTTCTATTTGTTTCTTTTTATTCGTTGTTGCTTAGGTCAGTGCGTTTTCCTCTTTTATAATCTGCCAGAAAGCCATTAGCTAGATGATGTTGTTATAAATATTAACCTGGGGGGAAAAAAATCCTGCTCCACTTTTGAAGTGCCACCCATTTTCCTGCAACTCCCCCAGTCCGAAACTGGGCACAACTTTCCCGAAAAAGCAAGCATGGCTCCAGAAGGGATGAGAGCGTAGGCAGCAGGGATAAATCTCCAGCTTGCTCAGGCTGGATGCAGAAACTCCGGGTCAGTCTGGCCTCTTGGTGCAAAGAGGTTGTTTTGACTGCTAGGGTTGGCTTGCCCTTCTGTTAGCCCAGAGGTGGGACGTCCGTCATTCGCTTCCCAGTTGGACTGCTGCAATGCACTCTACGTGGGGCTGCCTTTGAAGACCTAGAAGTTACAACAGGTGAAAACTATGGCAGCTCATGCAGTGTTGGGCACCCCTTGGTTTTGCCAGGTTACCCCATTGCTACACGTGCTGCATTGGCTCCTAGTCTCCTTCCAGGTGCAATTTGTGTCACCTTGTGTGAGATGGGCAGCTATATAAATATGATGAATGAATGAATGAATGAATGAATGAATGAATGAATGAATGAATGAATGAATGAATGAGTAAGGTGCTGGTTATTACCCCTAAAGCCCTAATGGCACAGGGCCAAGTTATTTGCAGGACCGCTTCTCCCTGAGTGTATCTGCCTGTTCCACCAGATTAGATAGAATGGGCGTGCTTCTAGGTCCCTTCCCTTAAATGTTGCCATCTACTGGGACCTAGGAAACAAGGTTTTTCCATGGCAACTTCTAAACTGTGGAACATCCTTCCCCTTGGGGTCCAGCAGACCCCCACCCTTTTAGTCTTCCAGAAAGCCATAGAAAGGGCCAGTCATGATGGAGGTGATGGACTAGATGCCTGGTTTTCTTGTTTTCATTATTTTTAACTGTTTGTGGTTTTATTATTGTTGCGAGCCACCCAGAGTTGTGTTTTATAAGATGGGTGGCGATATAAAACATTTAAATAAAATTAAACAAACCAGCCACCTCTGGAGTGCCATCTGCTGCTTACTCCCTTGACTTGAGGACCTAAGCATCCTTGAGCAGGCAAGTAACAAAATCCACGATTGACAAATTTGCATCTGATATCAAGATGCATGCATGAAAGGGTAGGGTGTGTGTCATGGTGATGCTGCATATGGCATTTTCTTTTTTTCATCATCACAGCTAGCAATGGCTCTTCGTGCTTCTGGAGGCCTTCCCATGGCACAGTGATGTCACCCGAAGGAGCAGCGTTGGACATTTTCAGTCTAATTTTCAGTCTATGGGTAGTTTTAAGAAAGAGAATAGGAGTGATTAATTTTACAGGTTTCTTTGAGGTTGCTTTTAGAAATCCATTTTTCACCTCTATTTTATTGTCAGCAAACATTTTGAGTTCATTTTTGATGGAAATAAGGGCTGCAAATTGAAACAAAAATGTAGTTTTTTCTTGTTTTGTTTCCTTTTCTCACCCCAGGCTGACGATCTTGTAATCATTCCATCTACCACGTTGAAGGAGAAGCCAGACCCAAAGGGCCTGGTGTTTGGAACAGTTTTCACAGACAACATGCTCTTCATCGAGTGGTCTTTAACTTCAGGATGGGAGGTTCCTCAAATCAAGCCCTTAGAGAATCTCTCTGTGCACCCAGCCATCTCAGCATTGCATTATGCTGTAGAAGTGAGTACAGCAACAGAATGAAGAGAAACTCTTCATCCTTCATCTTTGTCATTAAATTAAAAATCCTGTTCTTGTCTTTTATAAACCATGCTTCTTTTTGTTTCAGGTCAGTGCAAAGGCTCCAAAGGGTAATCTTTCCCAACATTCTCCAGTTGCATTGGAGTTTAATTTTCATCATTCCCATCCATCATGGCTGGCTAGAAATGATGGAAGTTGAACACATCTGGAGAACATCAAGTTTGGAAAGAGTGATGATTGATAGAGAGGGTGAGGAATGAAAAGTGAATGGATAAGGCCCAGATTTTGAAGATAGTTGTGCTGATCTGCATCTTCCCCAGGAATAGGTAATTGAGGGAAATGTTTGATGTTCTCCCACTCCCGCTGTCCCTCATTGGCTTCCACTTACAGGTGGTAAGGAAATGCCAGTGCAGTGTCACATCATTTAAAAAAATGCAATTGTTGGAGATACATCAGTCATCAGAACACACACATCACACTTTAGCTTACACTCTTCTCCTGAGATGCCAGTAAGAAGGCATTGTTGATGGTTTAAACATCACACTAAACCTTAATTTGCTCAAACATGGTTTTCTTGAATGAACCAACACTGTGTTAAGCAACAATCACAGGTTACAAACCACAGTGGTTGGGTTTGCAAGACATATTAACTCCAAACCAATCCTCATTATGGTTTAGTACAGTGTTTGAAATTAGCCAAGAAATGTCCAAGGTAATCACATTTATTCTCTGGTTGGTCAAATGGCCAAAGAAAAATTTGTGATGCTCTTTCTTCATTCATGACAGCTATTTAAGGCTCTTGTGGTTTATTACTATAGCAGCCAATATGTAATGTTTATTTCATGGCCGATAGTGTGACACTGGGGATGCAAATGGGGACAACTGTTAGAGTTTATCATTACCCCAAATGCAGTTCTTCACAACTGTAATATCAGTCAAGGCATTAAATAAGAATGTTACTAATCAGAGAAGAAGCAAATTCTGGGAAATACACTTCATCTTCCTTAATATACAATAATTCTGCACGCATATGACAGGAAGCCTTACCCTTTCTTTCACATTATTTATAGGGACTTCCCATTGTCTCTTCTTGATTCCCAGTTAATGTTAATTCTATTCTTTTATTCTTGAGATAAGAGTACAACTGTGAATGTCCCTATCAACTATTCATCTGGATCCATCCCCTGGCCTATTTTATGTTGTAAATTGATTGAAGTGTATGATGATGATTTAAGTTCTCTGATATGCACGTTGTAAAACCAGTAGGTGAACATGCTTAGGTAATGTGGGCATGATGAATTTATTTTATTTTGTTTATTTATTTACAGTATTTTTAAACTACCCCATTCAGTTAAGATTCTGTATGGGGTACAGCAAAGCAAAATAAAACACAAAAGAATTAAACCAATCATTCCAGTAAACCAAGAACTCTAGTAAATCTTAACCCCACTATTCATGGCTGCTTATCTGAGGTTTTACACTAACCATGCCACCTAAACCAGGAATGGCTGCTATTTTAAGTTTGTGGAAACTAGAATTTGTAATCTGTGATAAGCCTTGATTTCAAATTCTGGTTTCTGAATAAAATGGAGGCATTTTGGGTTCAGATATTATAGGCCTTTCATTAAAGACCTGCTACCCTTAATGAGACTTTTTGGTTTAGCGTGTCGTGCACTCTGTGATTTAAGGCTAATTCACACTTATACACCCATCATTTGCAAAACTGGAGTACTTACAGATGAAATGGGTCGTTTCCAGCAGAAAGTATTGTGTTTGCAATGTAGTGAATGTGCTATTTATCATGTTTGGTCATAATGGCCTATCTGTATACAAGTTATCATTCAATGCTGTGGGTACTAGAAAATAAAGCAAATTTTGAATGAGCTTTTGGCCTCTCTGCCCAAGCAGACTGCATATGCCAGAAAGCAAGTTACCACATGCACTGAAGTGACTAGATAGCCACCAGAAGCCAGCGTGGTTAACGATCAAGGTGTTTAGGGCCCAAAGTTTCCAAATCTTAGTCCAAAACACCAACACAGGGTTATATTCCATTTGTGTCAGAGCCTTAGTCAAGGGCACGTTTTGGGTGCCAGAAAGCTTGAGGAGAAAACGTGGGGCAATTCTTCCAAACCCCTTTATTTTTCATCTCCCTCTCTTGCAGTGTTTGTAACTATTAAAAGACTTAATCTCAATAATTAAATTATTAAACACAACCTTATTCAGAGTTCTGTACTTCTGGTGTTTTTCAAAGGTGGTGGTGGCAGTGGGGAAGAGAATCTGGACCCCCAGCCCCCTTTTTGCCCCCTTAACCTCTCTGAGTTTGGGAAGACTCCATGGGGATTTTTTTCATTCCTTTCTGTTTTGATTGATTTGTTTTAAGATATTTATCTTGCCTTTCAAAGGCCAATATTGTGATATTTTTCAGCCTTCCTGGGTGAGGAGATCTAGATGTATTTGGGGCTTGGTCTTTTCCCAAGGAGCAGAGGAACCACGCTGGAATTTTTAGGCATTTGTCTCTCTCTCTCTGAGTAGCATTACTGCTGTACAACCCATTATCTGAAATCCTTGCTGCTAACAATGAATATGCTCTTCTTTCTTTTTGTTTCCTCATCTGCATATTTCCCCCCATTGTTTTCATTTTTATTTCCTTTTACCCTTATTGCATCACGTTTCCTCTAGCCAAGAGGAGTGACAGAGGCGAAACTGCTCCAAATGCTATGGCTCAATGAATACACAGTGGGTATAACACAAGATGAAATGTTCCTTCCTTGTGATCTGTGACTCCTCAGATAATCTGGCCTCTGCCAGTTGGTGGATGGTCTAGTTGAGTCTTCCTCAACTTGGGCACCCTCCAGATGTGTGGGAACTAGACTTTTCTAGTTGGCGTGTCCAGTTCTGGCAGTGGAAGTCTACACAGCCGGAGGACGGCCAGGTTGGGAAAGGCTGGTCTAGCTGTGTGTTGTACAGACCAGTTACAGAGATCAAATGATGATGATTGTTCTAGTGTTTATTTCTGGGGATCCATCAGTTACAAAGTTAACTAAGACTTGACAACACTGTAATGTTGCTAAAACAGATGAGTCTGCTCACAAAGAGAGATCATGTGCTAGACATGAACAGCCGGAAGCAGCAGTTGTCCACAGACTTCTGAAAGTCTAACCAAAGTTCTTGACCAAGTTGAGTAGGTTGGGATTGCTACTGAGTAGGCATTACCTGAAAAGTTGTAATACAGAGAGCCAGTGTAGTGTAGTGGTTAAGGTGATGCACTAGATATGGGGAGACCTGGATTCTAGTCCACCTTTAGACATAGAAGCTCACTGGGTGACTTTGGGCCAGTTGCTCTCTCTGAGCACAAAAGCCAGTGTAGTAAAGTGGAGAAGGTCCTGGACTAGAAGTGAGGAATACCCAGGTTCTAATCCACCCTCAGGTGCAGAAATTCCCTGGGTGACTCTGGGCCAGTCACTTTCTCTCAGCCCAACCTACCTCATAGGGCTGCTGTTGTGGGGAAAAATAGGAGGAGGAAATACAATGGTACCTCGGTTCACAAACTTAATTCGTTCCGCGACTCTGGTCGCGACCTGAATTGGTTGCGACCCGAATTGGTCGTGACCCGAATCAAATTTTCCCATAAGGTTCAATGTAAATACGGTTAATCCGTTCTGACCCCTCCAAATTTGGTCGCCAACCGATTTTGGTTGTGACCCGAATCAAATTTTCCCATAAGGTTCAATGTAATTATGGTTAATCCATTCTGAACCATATGTTTTGGTTTTTTTTAAGCCACAAAAATATGACACAAAGTACAGTACGAAGAGAGAGAACGCTAACCTTGCTCGACGCGACTTCTGGCGTGGAGGACAGGAAGGCGGGTGGGGAGGTGGTTATTGCTTGGAGTGAGAGTCCCCCTCCCTACAGGAAGCCACGACCATGTGTCACGGCAGGGAAAATGGCCGCGGATCCTGTTCGTCACCCGATCTGGTGTTCGCGAATGGAAGCAAAATTTTGCGAGCAGTGCTGTTCATGACCCGAACTGGTCGTGAACAGAAGCGTTCGTGACCCGAGGTACCACTGTACTATGTATGCCGCCCTGGGTGCCTGAATAAAGGAGGGATATGAATCTAATAAATAGACAATTAAATGAGTAGTGACAATTTCACATGCAGCTCATAAACTGATCTCACTGCATTCAGTGGAGCGTATTTTCAGAAAAGTGGCTATAAAATAGTAACCTAAGGAGGAATGCTATTGAAGGAGTACAAAGAGGGTTGGTTGAAATTAGGGGTAAAACATTTAGGAATATATTTTGGGTCCTCTCTGAGGGTGCATTGGCCGATCACATCCCCCCAATTAAGGTAGTTCAGCCTTTTGGAAAGATTGTGGAGACCTCTAAGACAGGGGCTGTTCACAAGTATGGCCTCAAGTTTTTTTTTACCCCATCACTATCTCTGAGACACCAAAACAAGACCTTTTAAAATGATAGGTTATTCAGATGCTCAGGGATTTTCTAACTATCACTCTTTTCAGTGTAAAAAGATTTTCAAAATAATAAAACGTTTCCTAAAGTGGGGGGGGGGGGGACAGACAGATTTCAAAAGCATTTTTTTTTTTATTACAAATTGTCCAGACATAGTAAGAAAGTGGGCTGACATTAGTCATTAAAAGGCTGGAAAAATAAAATTATCCTTAATCCTAACTAGAATCATAGAGTTGGAAGGGGCAAGTGAGGCTACTGAATCCACCTCTCTACTCAGTGCTGGAATCCAAGTGAAAGTATCTCTGATAGATCCCTGTCCAGCCTCTGCTTTCACTAAACACATTCACTAAAGGAGAATTCCCTACTCCTTCAGGAACTAGTTCCACTCTTAGAATTTGTGTTCTTGTAACTTAAGACCATTTATTCTGTGCATTCAACTCTACGACGATCAAGAAGGAGTCTTGATCATCACCCCTTAAAAAGTGCTTTCATATATCTTATTCATCCTCTTTTTTCAAGCCTTAATATACTCAATTCTCACTCTCTCCTTTTAACTCTTATTTTACAGTCTCTTGTTTATCCTCATTGCCTTTCTTTGCACAAATGCCAGTTTCTCTGAATCTTTATTCAAGTGTACCCAGAAGTAGACTATTTCAGGTGGGATCTGCTCAGTGCAGGTACACTGGACTACATGGACATGTTCTGTTATCAAGACAGGTATCCCCCCTCCAATCCTGGTGCATTTGATTTCTTTCTTCTAAAAGAAGCAGTTGGTGGTTTCTCCATTCAGTGTCATTCTGTTATCTTCAGTCTATTTCTTTCACTTATCAATATCATCCACATAATTAATTAAAATAATAAAGAATACAGGTCCAGAACTGAACCCTGTGGCTCCTCGTTTTACAGGTTGGTGTGCTGGCTTTCAGCAAATCACCGAATAACCGGGCACTCTGTTGATTCACAAGGCCAGGCCATCAATCTTACTCAGTCTGAGTGAGGGCATAGCGTTCTTCCACTAAGCTGGATTCAAAGAGCAAAACAAAAATGTAATCAAGATGAAGCAGAAGTTCCAGGATTCCAGAAATCTAGTGTAACCCAGTCTGAAGTACACAAGCAAAGGAGTTTTTTCCCAACCCTTTGCTGCAATTGAGTAAAATCTTAAGTACAAACTCAACTTTAGCCAAGGGGAGCCCTTTCAGTATTTATTGCAGTTTGACTATAAAAGCCACCTTCTATTCATGAACAGGGCTGCTTTTGCAAACATTTCCTCCATTCTGTCTTCTATTTCTCTACCAAACCTGGTGAAACTCTAGTTAGCTAAGCAGTCTGGTATCAAATTAAAAATCTGAGGCTTTGGGGGAAGGAACTAGAGTAGTACTACCTGAAGTACTCTTGTAGTAGTGCAGGGCCTCAGCATTTTGCATCAGTGCTGCTAGTAGAACTGGACCAGAATGGATCTTCCTGTTCCTCAACCACGAGAAATCATTGGCTAGGACAACATGCCTGGATCCTTGTTCCAGTTGGATGAAAAACCTTTCATGAGCTCTTATTGAGCACTTTTCAGCTTTGGACCCACCAAATCAATATCCCATCCATCCCACAGTTAACAAGCTAATCAGATTGCTAAGGAGTACTTGGTCAATTGCTTTGCTTAAATCAAGATACATACATATCATGAGACTTGTTCTTAACAAATCCATCCTGGCTTCTCATGATCACTATGTAATTTTCAAGGTACTTATAGATCAATCTTTTGATGATCTATTCTAGAATCTTCCCAGGTGTAGATGTCAGGAGTTTTCTGGATCCTTCTCTCTCCACTTTTTGAAGATACTGGTAATGTTGATCTCCTCCAGCCCTGTTCCTGTCTGTTCTAAACTAGATATTTCCACAGGGAGACTGTTCCACAATCCAGGTGCCACTGCTGAAAATGTCTTACCTCCAATTGCCAGTCATCTAAACTCAGAAGTATGAGTATATAAAACAGTGGCTCTGATGTAGAGCAGGAGTAGACAGAGTGTGAATTAAGATCCCCTGGTAGATCACTTGGTGATTTGCTGTAATTCAGCAAGGATTTGTGTGTCCCAGACATTCAACAATTGCACCTAAAACTTACATTTTGTATTTATACATGTAGATTAGCTGCCTAGAGTCAGTCTGCCTAAATTGAGTGAACAAGTAAATAATAAAATTAAATTATTGAATTCAGCAGCTTATAGTAGGAATCAGGTATGTCCACAGGGTAAAAAAGTCAAGATGGCAACCACAATGGTGTAGCTGAAGCATGTGAAAACAGGTGGAGCTTTGATCATACCCTTGTGGTCACCATTTTGACCTTTTTAACCATACCCTGGCAGATACCCCTGGTCCAGATGCATAACCTGAGTCCACACTTGGCTTTTGAATGGGATGCCAGGAACTGACTCCAAAAAAAAATAAATAAATAAAGGGGGGGGGGATGAGAGTTGATCCTCATGTAGTGAAAAACTTCTCCTTAACTACTCCCTCTAAACTTTACAGTTTGGCAGAAAATTATGGAGGGAGTCCAGAAGATACTACCAGGGTTTTGGCGAACTACAGTTTGTTCATCCATAGCTTATACTGTTTGCTATTCATTGAGTTGAGAGACAGAGACTTACCCAGAATCATGTGGTAAGCTGCCATGACTAAGAGTAGACTTGAATCTGGGTCTTTCTAGTCTCCAATCTTTAAACCCATACACTGCATCGACTGTCAGGAACATACACATTTGAATTTTAGTCAATGTTCACCCCCTCTGTTGGATAGGAAACCATCCTGAAATCTCGAGGGTCTAGACCAGGTTGGGAAATCAAAAAGCATTATGAAAGAACGCAGTGGCAAACCACTTTTGTATTGTTGCGAAGTTCAGTTTGACTCAAGGGAGTTGACAATTTTCTCAAGGATAGGACATCATAACTGAATCCCTATTATAGCTCTGCCACCCCATTTCTAAACCTAAGATCTTTTTAGTAAATTCAGTATGGGTGTGGTGGCCTTTGGGATTCAAATTCTGATTGTGAAAGAGTGGGGAGTTTGTGGATGAATTCAGTGAGATTTAAACTTTTTTCCGTGGACACACCTTGGTTGATCTCCCTTTGCCCCTTGACTGGCATGTAAAAAGTAAAGTCTCCTTTGAGGGGAGCTTGGTTTGGGGTGATTTTGTGGGTATTCCTATGCAGTTTTCTCATCAAAAGTATGGAACTGGTTTGCCTTTCTTTTTCTTTCGCCTTCCTACTCTGGTCTATAGCCTTGGGATTTCTTCATGATTTAGCCAACCCAATTCCAATCAGGTTGATGTAGCTTAGCTTCTTAAGATCAGCAAAGATAAGCTTGATGCTGCCACCCAGCTGGGTGACCAAGATAGGTAGCTTGTCAGTCGGGATAAATATATATTATTCATATGGCACAAGACCTTTACCACAACTCTGATAAGCCAGTGTGGTTACAGATAGTCCCCAGTTTAAGGACGAGTTCCATTCCCAGGGTCTGTCCTTAAGTCGAATTTGTAAGTAAGCCAGAACAGTATTATTATATAATACTGTATAAGTAGTATTGTGTGATGAACCTGAACCATTGTGTATTTAACTCGAATTTTGCTATAGTAGGCTCTGTTCTTAACTATAGGTCATCTCTAAATCGGGCATTCTTAACCCAGGGACTACTGTATCCTATTGCAAATGAAAAAGGCTCAGGCTGAAGTGAGATTTAAAACTCTGATTTCCAAACATACTGAACTATTGTATGATACTATTTCTCATTTACAGCTCAATTTTTGTTTGCAGTGGAAATACAGCTGCCCAGTTATCTTGAATTCAGTCAGCATGGCCAGATCCATCCATTGCTTTCCTCTTGGCTACTAAAAAGCAGATGCAAAAATCACAAGTTTTGAATCTATTTCCCATTCTTCCAGGAATAGGCCAGGAGACTGCAAAGTGTGCTTTTATTCTTGAAGAACAGTTTTAGGTTTAGTTGCTCATCAGACTTTGAAGCAGATTTCACAAATGGCTAGTAACAGTGAGACATGCAGTTCTGTTGCATCTTCCAATAACAATGCATTTTATAGAGAATTGTGTAGGAATCAGTCAGAAAATCCATTTAAATCAGAAGCATCAGGTGACACTCAGGAGCAACTCTTTGAGGAACCCACCTTTCATGTACAAGTAAATTAATTTTCTGGCTCTCATGAGTTCAAGGATAGATTTGAAACTGATAGCTTCTGTCCCCTCTCCCCAAGTCAAGACTATATTGTTATTTTAATACTGAAATATTTAAAAAACATTAGCAATTTCCTAATTTAATAAGCAAAAGTTGCAGTTCTAAGTCTATTTGTTCGATGAGGGTAAGCTTCCATTTGGACCTGGGAACCATTTGTAATGTTGAGAGAGCATGTGGTATGTGATCTTGCAAAATGGTTGCCATGTTGGGAAGGGGCTGCATATTCACAGGATGGCACCACTTAGCTCTTCACCTCTTTGTCTGACTTGGTCAATAATGTTTGTCAAAAGTCTGGACTGAATTGGGGCAAATTAGGGGAAAGGAGTGCAAAGCCTTGATGTTTGTTCACTAGTGTGACATCATGGTTTAATTACATCTCAATCAATCTGTAAAATCAAAAACTGATTGATTCACATTCCCATGGATTTTAAATTTCCCATTAACAATTAAAAATGACGGATTTGACTAGTTAAACAACTATGTAAGTAATCAGTCACTTTCCTAATAGGAAATTAAACAGGATGTTTAGGTTAGGAAGCCCCACCTGTTGAGATGTTCAATACATCCTCCGAGCTGCTTTGTAAGATGTCATAGATCAATAGTTCTCTTGCAAATAAGAGAAGAAGATAACTGATCAGTACTTATATAACAATGCATACTAATATTTAATAGGGCTTTGCAGTATTTCAGATTGTTGGAAAGAGGTACATCGGAATATGCAAGAAAGCGAATATGGCACCCACCTACAACTCATTTAAGCAGCTGCATCTACTTCCAAGTTTGGATAGGTGCTGTGAGGCTTCCATGTCTAGAAACAGATGCAGCTGCTTTAATGAGTGATGGAAAATTGACAATTCATATTCCCCTGCAGTCCAAATGATCTTTTCCAAATTTATGTAGCACATATGGAGTAATGTAGGAGTTTTCCACCTGCTAGTTTCATTTGAAGTGAATAAAACTATTGACCACCTCATTTTAAATGGATACATTTATTTTTATAATGCTTTGAAAGAATGTACATTTATTTTAATAGTTTGCTTATTTTAATTATGGGTGTGTGCATATGGGTGTGGGTGTCATTCCCAACTGCTCTCTTCTGATTCCTTTAGCTGTTTGAAGGCATGAAGGCATACCGAGGTGTGGATGGCAAAATACGCTTGTTCCGACCAAGACTCAACATGGACAGGATGTTGCGGTCAGCTGTGCGAGCAACTTTGCCAGTGCGTAATGGAGACATCTGCTTTTGTTCCCACCCTCCTTTGGTTAGATAGCTTGGAATAGGATGAAATTGTTAATGTTCCCTTGTAACCAGGCATCTTTTTTTCTACCTTATTCTCAAGGCGCCAGAGAATTTCTTTCAAATTTCTCTTGGTAATGTTTTTTTGTGCTGATTTGATTGTTGAAGGTGCTACTGCTGTTTTCCATTCCAACTCTTTCCATCACTCTGATGCCTGCTTAGCTATCTACACTTACCTCTTAGAAAGAAAGAAAGAGAGAGAGAGAGAGAGCGCGAGAGAGAGAGAGAGAGAGAGAAAGAGAAAGAAAGAAAGAAAGAAAGAAAGAAAGAAAGAAAGAAAGAAAGAAAGAAAGAAAGAAAGAAAGAAAGAAAGGAGCACTGTTGGAGGAAGTCTTTAGTGGCGTCTGCCGTTAGCAATTAACCTGAAGCGCAGGAAGCTATGAAGACAACAGACTGCTGGAAAGATGATTGTGCAAGAAAAGAGAGGATGTACACATACTCTTCAGCCACTTCATTCTTAAGTCCATGCTTCATCCATGAAAATGTCATTGAAGTTGTCTCCGTTTGCTTTTGTAAAGGTTGGTCAAAAGTCACTTCTCTTTCATCCAATTGAATGAGAACTGGATGGAGGGAAAAAAAAATTGAAAACCCTTCAGAGATTGATTCTTAGATTGTAACCAGAGCTTAGAACACCTTGGTTCCATGTCTAAAGCATTCTTGCTGAAGAGATCCCAAGAAGATTGAATCTGTTTGATTGTACAGTATCAAAACACCCTGCAGTTTAAATACAGTGCAAAATCTTGTATTACAAGGGGCTCTTTAGCATGCAAAGTGTATTCAGAACACAAAAAGTTACAATACACTATTGATGTGGCCTTTATAGGATATATACAATATTATATTTCTGGCACACTCTCCATACATCTGAGTTGACTGTCAACACTAGTTAGATAAAAGATGGCCAAGAACGGGGTGGATCTAAAGCAGAAATAAATATTCACCTTTTCATATAATCCCTCTGCACTGCTTTCTCAAGGACTTTTGGAGAATACAATTCCAGATCGAGATTACCATGTGCAGAAAGCAATACTTTTTTCTCAGGTTGGTCACAAAGACCTTTTGGAAATTTTCTATGGCAATTTGTGGGTGGAGAAATCAGATGGACAATTTCTCCAAATTTTTCCAGGATAACAAACTCCCTTCTCATGTCTTCTCTTGGAGGCTGCAGAAAGCTGGAGAGAGGATTGCATAACCAAAGGATTTTCACACACAGCCTTTGGCCATCTTGTAGCTAAGCAGCATCAAGAATACCATCCTCCATTTAAGATAATTTTTCAGGAATTCTCTTTTGAATATATTTAATAGAGTCATAAGACCTGGATCATCCAGGGTGGAATGATACCAGTCTCATATTAATGTATGGAAGGGTATTTGGAAGGAAGAGAACCCATGTCCAGGCATGAAGTGAGAGATCTTGTATCCAAGGAATTTCATGTAAAATACAGAACCCTGAAACATCTGAGTTCCCCATTGTGTGGAGAACCTTCCTGGGTAGCATAGATTCCTTTTGGAATTTGACCACATACAAGATGGGAAATGGAGATAATTTATTATCTTTCTTTTTGTACATTGTGTTGTATTGGGCTAAGAATATTTAGAACATCTGCAAAGAGCTTCAGTTAGTGCCTGTTTCTATCCCTGGTTTCCCTCCACTGGCAAAATGAAAAATGTTCCCCAACACATCCCCCATGCTAATCATTTTGAAACCTGTTTCACAGCTGTGATAAAATCAGTTAAACCAACTCATTTCTTGGGTGGTTACAGACATAAGGCCCTTTGGCATTGTAGCTTGTCACACACTAATAGTAGTATGCTAGACACTCTGGACCATCTCTGTGTTTGAATGAACAACCTAATTCAATGTTCTCACTGGGGTGTGTCCACCTAAAGACTATTTCTAAGTATTGCCTTCTTGGACTAGAAGACCACCAAGATCCCTTCCAACCCTGTGATTCTATGATTCTTTCCATTTCCAGGGATTTGATAAAGAAGAACTTCTGCGGTGCATCCAGAAACTGGTGGAAGTTGAAAAGGAGTGGGTACCATATTCGACCTCTGCTAGCTTGTATATCCGCCCTACTTTAATTGGGACAGAGGTGGGGAGAAAATAGTTTTTTTTCCTTCTTTTCTTCATTCCTTCCCAGCAACATCAATGGCAAGCCACAACAACACAAAAATGACATATAGGGATGTTATGACATCCCATTTTTATGAACTCATGTCCCAATATCTGACGCAAGTATGTAAGTTTCAGTATTATGCACGTTTTGTCCCTTATCAAATCCCATTTTAGTCTTACCTGGAGTCTTCTGTGAACTTTGGCATTGTGTCATTGCTTTCTTGGAGCTATTGCAATGTTTTTCAACCTTGGCAACTTGAAGATGTGTGGACTTCAACTCCCAAAATTCCCCAGCCAGAAGTCCACACATCTTCAAGTTGCCAAGGTTGAGAAACACTGAGCTATTGAATACAAAATATTTTAAGCAGAATTAGCATTTTTCTCTTTGACTGGGGGTAGCACTTGGAGATCCTTGGGGCAATGACACCTTCTTTGGGTTTAGGAGATCCTGTTCCATGAGAATCTCTCTGCGGTTTCCTAAGGGACAGGAGAGGAAAATATAAAGAAATGCTGGTTGCCTTGCTTTTCCTGTTTGTAGATCCGTAGGGCAAAGTTTTCAAGAGTGAAGAAACCAAGGATCTGCTCCTGTTATGGTTGACAATAGTTCCACCTAGTGGCAGTCGTTTGCCAGTTCATTACACAAATTGAAATTTTAGCCCTCTTTTTCCCTTAAACATACAGGCTGGCTCTACTGTTAGGCCTAATGAGGCAGTCACTTTGTCAGTGGACTGGAACAAATGGGCAGTGAGCCAAACTTAGTTGTCCTTCCAGTGAAACAGCTATTTCATTGCATCCTAAGACACACAACACAGCAACTCACCATCCTAACCAGCATTTTATGTCTGGGTTCTTACATCGCACTTGAAGGGGCTAAAATGGGATTGAGTTATTTGTTATTCAGCATTCTGTGAATAACCAAAGCAACTGTTGTACAGGTAGTCCTCGCTTAACAACCACAATGGGGACTCTCAACTCCATCATTAAGTAATACGGTCATTAAGTGACATATCAGGTGACTGTGACAGACTTACAGCCTCACTTCCACCTCAGTTGTTAAGCAAATCACCTGCGGTTGTTAAGCAAGACATCATATGACCACAATGGACTTAAAACCTCATTTCCAGTGCAGTCATTAAGCAAATCACCCAGCTGTTAAGTGAGACATCACGTGACCATGACTTGCAAATTCACTGCTGGCTTCTCCATTGACACTGTTTGTCAGAAGCTGGCTGTGAAGTGGACAAATGGCAATCACATGACTGTGGGGTGCTGCAACAGTTGTAAATGCCCACTGGTTGTGAAGCACCCGAATCTCATTCACCTGACCGTGGGGACACTGTGAAGGTTGAATATGTGAGGACTGGTCAAAGTTATTTTTTCAGTGCTATTGTAACTTTGAACAGTTACTAAACCGGGCAGTCATTAAGCAAGGACTACCTGTATCTGCTGGTACTGGCATCTGACATATCTGTCTCATAACTCAATGCCTGTGGTTGCAAAATCACAGATTTATAGACCCATGAAGTTGGAAGGAGATGTTTGGGCCACTGAATCCAACCCCTTCTTCGTTGAAGGAATCTGAAGTATGCCCAACACTTAGGTCTTCAGCCTCTGCTTTGATACATCCACCAAAGGATGTTTTTTGCTTCCTTAAGCCATTGATTCTGTTGATGACTGGAAATGTTAGGAAATTTGTCTCTATATTTTATTCCATTTCAGCTTTATTGAATATTAACTGGATAAGAACCCATAAATGAAATGAATTTGCCTTCCGTTCCTCTGTGTAGCCTTCTCTTGGAGTCAAGACGCCTTCAAGGGCCATTCTCTATGTGATACTGAGCCCTGTGGGGCCCTACTTCTCAAGTGGGACCTTCAACCCCATCTCCTTGTGGGCAGATCCAAAGTATGTCCGAGCCTGGAAAGGTGGGACAGGGGACTGCAAATTGGGAGGGTAAGTGAATCTTATTGCAGTCATACACAATAAGATATGCATTGAGGGCGCATAACCTTTTTCGAACTGAGTGGGCCTTGACATGAAGTGCTGAAGATATGCTCCCAAAGGTAGATGGGCTAAGACAAAATAGTGGGTGGGGCCAGAGGAAAAGTTCAATTTGAGATCTCAGTAGTTCAGGGGCAATTCAGTTGATTAAATGCAATGTGAATGATCTTAGCAACAGGTAACTCAACCTAGTGGACCTTGTTTGGATTGCAGAATTAAGCTGAGCTAAATCCATGCATTATTGTTGGTTACACAGTGAGCCAGATGTTTAGACTGGATTTGGCATTTTTATCCACCTATCGAGTCCTTCCCAAGAACCTGGGATAGGCAGAAGTTGTTGTTTGATGGTATTAAAGGTATTGTCGCAGGATGTTCCAAGTCAAACTGCCTTTTGCAATTGAGTGATGGTGATTTAGTCAATGCTGATGGTCTTCAAGTGGTGCTCCAGATATTTTGGGATTGCACCTAAGGCGCCTATCGGTACTATCTTTGCTTTCTTTTGCCACAGTTGTTCTAGTTCTATTTGCAGGTCTTTATATTTTGTGATTTTCTCCAGTTCTTTCTCTTCTCTTCTGCTGTCTCCAGGTATTGCAGTGTCCACTATCCAGACTTTTTTGTCTTTCTTATCAACAGTTGTTCAGTCTGGGGTGTTGTCTGGCAGGTGCTTGTCTGTCTGAAATCTAAAGTCCCAGAGCACTTTAGCTTCTTCCTTTTCTATTACTTTGTCTGTTTTGTGGTCCCACCAGTTCTTGCTTGCAGGCAAGTGGTATTTCTTGCAGATATTCCAATGCACCACTGTTGCTACTTTGTCATGCCATTGTTTGTAGTCAGTCTGGGTGATTTTCTTGCAGCAGCTAACTAGGTGGTCCACTGTTGTTTCTTCTTCTTCTTCTTCTTCTTCTTCTTCTTCTTCTTCTTCTTCTTCTTCTTCTTCTTCTTCTTCTTCTTCATCATCATCATCATCATCATCATCATCATCATCATCATCATCAACAACAACAACAACAACAACTTTATATGCCACCTGACTCCCAGTAAGTTTTCCAGCATGAACAGCCTTCTGGGATGTTTTTCTGGCTTTCCAGTCTGGTCTATAGAGTGGTCTTGCCTGATGGCCTCCCATTCAGCTGCTAACTAGGCCTGATCCTATTTAGCTTCTGAGATCACATAAGGTCACACAGGTGATGCCACCTGTTGAGCAATAACATCCATACAATATATAGGGTAGAAAGGAAGGAAGTTGATGGGACTGGCTTAGCAACAACAAATGGAGAAGTCTGCATTTGGATTGACTTTTAGGTGCATCTGGCAGGTTTCAAGTCAAGAGATGCTGGCTGTACCACAAACAGGCTGCATTCATTCCAGACTTTTCTAGAAAAGTACCTTGCCATTGGTAAGGTCAAAAAGCAGTTCTTGTGTGTCAACTTCGATATAGCTTCATAGTAATACAGGAAGATGCTATACAAAGTCAGATCATTCATCTGTTTAACCCATCAATGTACAAGCTTTTTGGATCTGAAGATATGTGGTTATAGACTACACATATGGATGTGTAAATTTTCATACTCCCATCTACAGTCCCACCCTGGGTGGGGGAAAGGAGTATCCCCCCATCCTAAATATTCTGTTGACTACCAAGGTCCCTTCTACCACTTGGAGAGCAAAGATTGAGCCATCCTTTCTCACTTATTGATACTGGTACATTGGGACATCATGCTAGGGCTGACTTCTGGGAAGTATTACTATCCTGGTGACTAGCATCTCAACAAACAGCTGATTGGCAGACTATCACATGGGGGAAATTGGCAGCAGTAACAGTTTCTTGCAGAGGGCTGTACATGAAGCACATGTGGCTTACAGGCCACTGATTTGTCACCCATGATCTGGGTAAGCTCTACTGCGTGGCTAGATTCATCCAACTTGTTTTACCAGGTCAGGTAAAGACCTTTGCACAATGTACAATGCTTGGTTAGTTTGGTTAGATTTTAGTTCAGTGTATTGTATGCATCCAGAAAATGAGTTAGTTTGTTAACCAAGTTTAGCATGTTGTGTGAATGCAATCTTGCAGTGGCTTTTCAGGATCTAAGGGAAGGACTTTCATATCAACTATTGAATGATCCTCCTAAGTTGAGATGTTTCCAGTTGAATGAGGGACATTTTAGAGATCCAGTGCTCCAACATTGGATATAGCTGATGTCCCTGACAGAAAGAGGATAGCAGATGGCTTTTGCCCCAGGCACTTCCCACGTGCTGAACAAGCCAGGTTCATGAATGATTTGTGGGTTCTGCTCATTTCATAGCCTTCCCCATTCCAGCCTGTCCTAGTTTTGTAGGTATCCCTTTCTTGGCCACCTATTTGCACTTAAAACTATCAACAGTGGAAGGTCCAGTAAGATCTCGGTGCCCTTAAATATGAGCAGTCTCATAAAGCTCAGTGTGCCACTGTGTACTGTATGTAGTGTCCATAACCCAAACCTATAATGATTGTGTACCTTGAAGCCTAAGTTCTGAAGAAAATTCAACTGCCAGTTTGCTCACAAACTTTGGGAACAACATTTACATCTAGTTTTGACCAGTCTTTTGCACATCTTCCTCATGGGATTGGACCTCTAATAATGCAGCAGTATAATGGCCTGGCTACTTAGTTCTCTGAACGCTAATGGCATCTCTGCAATGCCTCTTTGTGGTTTCATGAGATTCGAGTTGGGATGACAAACTAGGTTCAAAGACTCCCTCTTCCTTGACTCAAAGCAAATCATCTGTGACTATCTAGGGAAATGCAGCCATCTGGAGAAGGTGCTTGAGTGCCCTGGAGGCACAGTCTGCCAGATGTCTCACAACACCTTATTGGACCAATAAGAAAAACTGGCTTTGACAGCATACTTGGTGTTTTCAGACAGAAACAAATGACATTTGTTCCAGCCAAGATGGTCCTTCCTAGCACGAGGATCCATTTCATACATGGTCTAGGCTAATAAATCTGATATGGGAAATCATCTGGGGCTTGTTTATGAAACAAATTCCAGCTCCCATTTTTTGAAGATGGTAAAGAGGATGGCCCACAGATCATTGGTAAAGGATGTGAAGACTCACTGTAAACAATGTCACTTTTGAAGGTGCATAACATATGTAGTACATAGCTGGTCTGGGTTGGACCTAGTTCAATACTTGGATGTATAAAATACCTTCTTTATCATAGGTAGGAGAATGCATATCAGAAAGGTGTTAATTAATTATATCTGCCTTTCCTAACTCTGTGCCTTCCCAGTACATTAGGACTACAACTCACAAGATTCCCAGCTACTATTAGAGTTACAGTCTGCATGTATCTGGAGGCACTGGGTTGGGAAGGCTCTGTTTACGCATTAAAAAGCAAATCACTTGTAGGTATATTCTCAAGCGGATAACTGGCCCTTTTGCTCTGTGTCCCAAAGGAATTATGGCTCTTCGATTTATGCCCAACGGGAAGCCATGGAACTGGGGTGCCAGCAGGTTCTCTGGCTTTATGGTGATGACCATCAAATTACAGAAGTTGGGACAATGAATCTTTTCCTATATTGGCGAAATGAAGATGGAGGTATGGGGTCTGGCTGTGTTCCCCTGGAGCCTGAAGCTCCCTGCCCCTCAGTCTTATCTGCTGTATTGGAAATAAATGGCTTGTTCTTGGGCTCCCCCCCCCCCCCTCCACAGTTACACCTTGCAAAAATGTTCAGGATGGGTATGCCATTGCTAAGGTAGGTAGAACAGCAGCACCCATGCGCGAGGCAAAGATATTGGTGGTCTTAGAGGTGGGAAGCCTGGAATCTCAGGTCCATGTGCTCCTCAAAAAGTCTTGAGTGTGGCTCCAGAGCCCTCCCCCCACCATTGCTAACAAATTAATTATAGATGGGGAAAATTATTAAATATATTGTTAACTGTATTTAATTAATATCATATAATTATGAAATGTAGAGTTATAATTGGCTGAATAGCTACATTCAGAGAATACTCCTAAATGACTCTACATCAGATTGGAGAGTAGTATCAAATGAACTCTGTCCTGGGCTGTTCATCGCTCTTCCTAGTAACCTGGATGAAGTAGGGATTAGGAAACTTGCAGATCATGCAAAACTAGAAGGACTGGCTGACACTTCAGAAGGGAAAGAGAAGATTCAAAAAGATATAGGAGGCTTGAATAGTGGGCCAAAATGAACAGGATGAAATTTAAAAGGGAGAAACTTAAAGTCTTACATCCAGAGAGAAATAATGAAAGGCATATGTATAAGATTTGAGGTGGGGTGGTCCTGGAGATCCTGTGAAAAGCCTCTGGCTATTGTAGCAGAGCACAAGTTGAACATGAGCCAAGAGTGTGATGCAGTTGCTAAAAAGGTGAATGCCTTTGAAGATATACTAGCAGGGTGGAAGGAATTGTCCCACACCGTTTTGTTTTAATGAGGCCCCTCCTGGGATACTCTCTCCAATTCTGGGCGCCTCAGTCTAAAAAAGACATTGACAAACTGGAGAGATTTCAAAAAAGGGCTACCAAGCTGATGAATGGACTGGAAACCAAGTCCTATGAGGAACTGTTAGAGGATCTCATATTTAGTCAGGAGAAGAGAAGATTGAAGCAGAGGAATGATGACAGTCTTCAGCTATCAAAGGGGTTGTATTCTAAAAGAGGAAGCAGACTTTGATACCCTAGAGATCAGGACAAAAAAAAGTGTGGTTCGGAATTACAGGTAGTTCTTGGTTAACGACCACTCATTCAGTGACTGTTCAGTTATGATGGCACTGAACAAGTGAGATTTATAACTGATCCTTGAAGTTCTCCGTGGTCACATGATTGCAATCTGGGCGCTTGGCAACTGACTCATACTTATTACGGTTGCAGCATCCTGCAGTCATGTGATCGCCATTTGTGACCTTCCCAGCTGGCTTCCCACAAGCAAAGTCAATGGGGAAGCTGGCAAGGAAATTGCAAGTCACATGGGTAATTCTCCCCCACCTGGCTGCAGCCACCCCAAACCTCACCGCACCAGCCCCTTGCACATCCTCATGAGCCCTCCCCCACCTGGCAGCAGCCACTTACCTGCTTGCCAGCTTGCTTGTGAGCTGCCCGGGATTTGCGACTTCCTGCCAGATTCCCCACTGACTTTGGTTGTGGGAAGCTGGCAGGAAGTTGTGAGGAGGTCCTCTCTTAATGATGCGCAAACCTTGCTTAACAACGGCAACAGGGAGTGCCAGGATTGCCATCACTAAGCAATGCGGTCACATAATGTCACACTTTATGACTGTATCGCTTAGTGACAGAAATTCCCATCCCAATTACTGTTGTTAACCAAGGACTACCCGTAGTGGGAAATAGAATCAGGATAGGAATTAGAAGGAATTTTCCAATCTAGCCTACAACAGTAGTATTTCTTCATGATATCCATATGAATAATAAACCATTTTGACCCTGTTTAGCTTTTGGAGATCAGCCAAGTCACCTAGATCCTGCCACCTGCCCAGGCCATTTTCTGATCAAGCACACTTATTTCTGCTTTATTCATTTCCATTTCCGTTTGGATAAGGAAATGTGACAATCCCTTTGTACTGCATGCTTTCTTTTTTGTGCCCTCTGAGTCTCCTCCCCCATTCCAATCCCCTTTAACTTTTTTGTTTTTTAATTATGTTGTTTTTCTCAGTTATCAGCTGCCCAAAGCCACAATTGTCCAAGTTGGGTGGCCATATAAATGCTTTAAATAAATAAATAAACAATTAACAACCTAGGGGTCCTTCTGAACTCACAGCTCCTGCCCGAAGAGCAGATGGCAATTATTGTCAAGCGGGCCTTTGCACAGGATCATCTTGTGTACCAGTTGCTTTCCTCAACTGGGAGACCCTTCAGATGGTCACTCATGCCTTGGTCATGTCACATTTGGATTACTGTAATGCACTCAACATGGGTTGTGCTTGAAGACCATCCAGTTGTTATCTCAACTGACTTTTGCCCATGGATGGTTGGCCCTGTAGGTATTAGTCAGCAAAACATATGAAGGTATGCTCCCCTAAAGAAGCCATAGGATGATGTAATATAAAGGCCTTCACATAACATGCTAAAATAATGGCTGTGTTCTTAAAACATATTTAACCACTGACTACCCAACCACATTTTAACCTAGTCTAGCATTTTGTGCAAATCCAGATATTATGTCTTCTAAAAGATAAGAGTTTGTTTTTCCTCATTCATCTGCTCTCCAAGGAACAAGAGGGAAAATTCCTCAGAATAGTAAATATTGAAACCCATTAGGTGACATCCATCCATAACAGAACAACTTGTTAAAACATTTTTTCAAGAACCACTTCTTACAGCTGCTGTAATTATTTTTTATATGGTTGTGTAATCCTTTATGCCGAAGTGTCCTGTTTTGTATTGACAGAAGATGAGCTGGCCACCCCACCTCTAGATGGCATCATTCTTCCTGGTGTGACAAGGCAAAGCATTTTAGATCTGGCACGCAAGTGGGTAGGTATCTGCTCTGATAGTTTTGATCTTTCTACATGCTATCTAGGATGGGATTTTCTTCATGTAGCAGGGCTATTTGGCTATCCTACTTCTTCCAAACCCTGCAGCTTGCAATGGAATTTCCACTCAGTTTACAAACTAGCTTGCAACTTCTTGCTTCGGTTAAGAAGGTGTTCCCAAATCCAGCATTTGGATGAAAATGTAGACTCGTATATTAATAACTGACTCAGCGATTGGCAAAGAGAAGCATAGACAAATAGTTCTGCTAGATCAGGAAAGGCCCATCCTAGGTAGCATTGGTTCTCATAATGGCCAGTCAAATGCTTCAGTGTACTTGTCCCTCTTCTGACGTGATTTCCTTGCAACTGATATTTGAAGGCATGTCATCCCACATCTGGAGGTGATACTGAGACTTCAAAACTAATAGCTCTTGATGAACCCTTGACTCTGAGTTTGTCCAATCTCCTTTTAAAACAATCCAAGTTAGTGGCCACCGTCTGGTCTTCTGGTAATTAATTCTGCAAGTTAATCGTGTGCTGTAATATGATGAAATCACAGTCCTATTTTAACTGACCCTTACTGGGTGATCTTATAGCAACTATATTGACATAACCAAGTCCTGCCCTGTCTGTTCAATCAGGCAAAGGATCACTGCTAAAACAGTCATGTTTTACTCAGACTGTTACTTGAATTCAAAGGATAGCAGACAAAGACACAGCTCTTTGATATGCTAGTATTATTACAGGTATTAAAAAATGCCATAGATGGGTGGGTGGGTAGGTAGGTAGAGAGATAGAGAGATAGATAGAGATAATCAGACATGAGATTCAAATCTCATGCCTGTTTTTTCCACTTGTGTGCCCTTACAGGCAGAAACTAGTTGATAGGTTGCCCAGAAAGCAATACTGATGAGTCTATGTAGTCAGTGGAAGTTAAATTCAACTTGAAATTGACCTTACAGTACTTTTAGCCCAGCTAGATGGCAGCATCTGCATTGGTATATTTCAAAACACTGAGCAGGGTTGAATTTGGTTAGTACTCAGATGGGGACCATCAAGGAATGCCTGGGCTAAATTGGAAAGTTGAAGAAACATCTCAGAAGAAGGCAATGACAAATCACTGTTTTATTGAAAACTGCTGTATTGAAAGCTACATGGATGTCTCCTTGAAGTCTCCAAGAACTGACCGTACTTAAAAAAGAGTTTACCTTTTATAGATGTAAACTCTTTGTATTTTAAGCAACAAAAGAGTCTTAGCTATGGACAAACATGGTTTTTAGAGTTGCTTGCATATCTTTTTTCAGGGACAATTTAAAGTTTCAGAGCGATACATTACTATGAATGATCTCACAACTGCTTTGAAGGAGAAGAGAGTGAAGGAGATGTTTGGGGCTGGAACAGCTTGTGTTGTATGTCCTGTTTCAACAGTACTGTACCTGGGTGAGGTAAGAGCCAGTGTTCTGGAGGTTCGGATTTGTTACTACCAGCCAATGCAGATTTCTCAATAAACTCCATAACATAAATCCTCATTGGACTTTGGAAGTTCTTTAGTAAAACATTGTTTGAAATTTGGATACTGGACTATTGGGCTATTTTTATCTGGTCAGCAAATGTCCTTAGCTTTCAGATAATAAGGGTTAAGGACATCCTTAAGACATCTTTAAAGAACAACCAGCTGATGCGTTGAACAGCTGTAGAGTAAATGACAGTAGATTTGTTATGGAGAATTGAATTTGAGTTTTATTTGGAACCCTGGGAAAAAACTTTGACCTAGGAGCTATTTTGTTTGATAGCAGTCATGCATAATCTTGGAAACTATGAGATCTTGTAGCATAAGACATGTATCTGACAGATTTGCAAATAAGTCTTTCTAGGAATCTGGGAAAGTGGAAATTCCATATTTTTTAAATATGGAATGAGAGAGAGAGAGGGTAAGAGAGATATTACGTGCCATTAAGTTGGTGTTGACTCTAGCGAATCTCTCCCTCCCTCCCTCCCTCTCTCTCTCTCTTTTAAAATTATAGTATTATAGCTGGAAGAGATTATTATGGCCATCAAGTCCCATTTCCTTCTCAGTGCACAAATCCTTATTAAAGCATCCCTGATAGATGCTATCTAAACTCCTCTTGGATATGTTCAGTGAACGTGAACCCACCACCTCTCTGGGTTGTTGGTTCCACTTTCAGATTGCTTCTACTGTTGTATTCCGGAACAGAAGAGAACAGAACTTGGTCTTCTTCTGTGTGGCATCTTTTCAGGTATTTTAAACATTTTATCATGATCCCCTGTAGTTTTCTCTTCTGAAAGCTAAATATAACCAGTTCCTTCAATCTCCCTTCATAAGACTTCAGGGCTCCTGATCATGCCCTACTGTCTTCTTCGAACCTCTTCCAATTTGTCTAAATCTTTCTTAAAGCATGGTATTGACGATTTATTTATCAAAGGGCTCAAGGAATGACTTGAGTAGAAAGCTTCTAAAATTTCTGTAAAAGTTACAGTACAGTAGGACACAGGGCAAAGATTCAGTGGCACCCGAATCACAGGGACCAATCTTTTCAACCATAGCTGTTGTTTGATATTTAGCTGGTCTGAATTATTGAAAAGGTGCCATCAAGTTGTTGTTGACTCTTAGTGACCGCCTGGGTAGATTTTCTCCATGACAATCTCTCTAACCTGGTTCTTCAGGTGTTCCAACAATGCACCCATTGCAGCTGTAACTGAGTCCATCCACCTTGTTGCTGACCTAAAGATCTTGCTGGAATCATGAGTGTTCTCAGGAAGGGAAAGGTCCATGATGTCATGCCTGGTTTTATGTTTCCCTTACCCTCCCTGCAGATGCCATGATGTAATTTGTGTCAGTCAAATAAAATGTCTTTGGCAGTTTGATTTTATTCTTGGAAATGAATTTTACATTTGTGTGATAGTTAAATAATGATCTCTTGTCAGCTTTGCTTTGCTTCTACAGAATTTGCTTTGCAGTGAATTAGTTATATTCCAAATGGGTGAAAAAAGAAAGTTTTTCCACTGCTGGGTTTTCATTTATTGGTTTGTTTCTCTGTTTCTGAGCCTTTTGAAATTCCACAGGAAATCCAATTTTCTGAATACCTTTATAGTTTAATTTAGCTTTTCTTTTCTTCTAGAATTTGCACATTCCAACCATGGAGAATGGACCTCAAATAGCAACCCGTTTCTGGAACCAGCTCAATGATATCCAAGTAAGGATCTCACATTTTCTATGAGAAATAGACATGGTTGAATAGAAATGGTTGAATCGCTCAATTATTTCCTAGCATCCTGACAAAAATACAGTATACGGACTTAGTTCCACCAGTCTCTATAGTTGGTGAAGTTGATTCAATCATGCTGTTTGTGAATGAAAGGCTATAACATGGAAAGTAATGCTATCAATGGCTACTAATCATGAGGGAAATATATTATCTCTAACAACAGAAGGACTATACCTCTGAATTCAGCATGCTGAAGAACAAGACTGGAAAAGTGTTAATGTACTCATGTCCATAGACTTCTGGTTGGCCACCAGGGGAATAAAATGCCTACTAGGTAGCCTTTGTTTGCTCCACTAGGACATCCCTGATAGGTCAAGTCAAGGCCCATCTTAGCCCAGCATTTTACTTGTCACCATAGACAATCAGAGGCATTGGGATGCTCCCAAGCAGGAGATGGAGACCTGTCCCTCTCTCACCATTATTCACCTGCACCATATTTTTGGAGGGATGTTTTCCCCAACCCAGATGTAATATTAAGTCTTCAAGACTGATAGCCTTGCTCTCCATAAATTTATCCAATCCCCTTTTATAACCAGCCATGTTAGTGGCATCACCTTGTTTGTGGCAGTGAGTTCCACAGGTTTTTGGCTCATATTATATTCTAATGGGCCTATGTTAGAATGCAGTGGTTTCTGCAGCAAACTGAAATGATGCCATCATGCAAATAGGATCATGACGTACTTGCATCCCAGCATTTGCTGCAAATGCATAAGTCACTGCATTTGTGTGATGACATTGTTACCCATGTTGTGATTTCATCCCATCCCACAAATGCCCGTGTTGTAATGTGTTCTGGCAGAAATCTCTTCTTTTACAATAGTATATATCAGCTTTCTCCTGTCTGGTCATGTCTTGACGTGTTGGGACCACATTTACCAGAATTCCAAGTCCCATGGCATCCTTTTAACTAAGCTGATTATGAATGATGGGAATTACAGTTTCAACACAGTGGAGGGTGCCCTCTTGGGAAGATTGCCCTCTATCATTTGCATCTGGAAACCTATAACATCCAGGATAGGCATGATAGGAAGCCAACTTCCCAACTCTGTAGTTTCTGAAGTCTTCTGATCCATTGAGGGCTGACCCAGATTCCCTCCAAAGTGTTTACATTGGCTTATATTTCCTTTTTGAAAATGCTTAGGAGTAGACCTTATTTAAATGGAATGCTGAGTAAGGAGGAAATTCAGTTCTGTTGCTTGGCAAACAAAGTAGATGGTGGAGTGAAGGAAACAACAGTGATGGAAATAGCCATGGAGAGGATTAAGAGGCACAGGGCTGCAGAGTTTTTTTCCAAACCAAGGGACATTCATGGGCCTTAAGCAACATGCTGGGCTCACCCTCAATAATTAGTAGGAGTGGCAGAACAAAAATCTTGCTTTTGTTTCATTTACTTCATCTGCTGCAAATTAAATATAGTTAACATGAGTATCCCCTAGAGATGTATTTAATACTTTTACTCTTCGGTTACATAAAACATGACCATGGGGTAACAACTTTTAGAAGTCTCTTGGGGACAGCTTCCAAAACTTTGAGCAACCAAATGCAGCTCTGGGGCTTTGGGAATGTACTTCTTCTGTACACCCCTGTCTGATCCTCTTCATCAGCACTTTTAACAGCCAACAGTAGTCAGAGTTTTCAGAGACTCTAAAATGGTCTACCTGTTGAGGCTTACAAGAACTCCATATTTTTCAAGTAAGAGGTACCTGGTGAGTTTCTTCGTTGAAAAAAGACTTGAACCATGAAGACTCCATGGTTCCCCATGCAGATTCTCCTAATAACCTTTGTTTGTATTTCAGTATGGAAGAGAAGACAGCGAATGGACAATCGTGGTGTCATGAATGTGAAGGGCAAGAACATTTCAGCCTTCTGCAACACAACAAAGCAGGCTGAAATGCCACCTGAATGATGACCAGTTTTACTGTAGCTCTGTGTAGAGTAGTCTGTGTATTATCACTTTGTTCCTGAGCTGGGGAGTTGTGTCCACGTGCCAGGAAGTAAATCTTAGGGCTATCATAACTAGGCTGCAAGAATCAGGATGATCACTAAATAGCAGTAACAAGCTTTCTTTCTGTATCTCTTTGTTGCTATATAGTGGTCAAACAGATTTTTGCAGGCCAGGTAAGGTAACCCTAGTGGACACATTTTGATCTTCTTCTGTGATTTTGGTCTAGAATAGAAATCTGTCTTCTGGTGGAGGTGCTAGATGTCAGCAATAGAGACTTTCCTAACAGATCCCTTGGTGTCCCTTCTATCCTTGGTACAGTGGACAATTGTGTTTAGAAGTTCTTCAACTGCTCTTCATTGCAAACCAAATACTCTTGGTCTTGTAACTTTTTAACCAGATTGTTACATGACTCTTTGCCAAATGACTGAGAGTAAACCTTTCACTATCTCCTTCTCATCTGCAACCCTAGAAAATTAAATATTTATTTTTCATAAGACAGGTGGATATATATTTTGCCATCTCTTGATTTTTTTCCCCTTTAGAACATTTGTCCTGATTCATAGAACTTCAAAGAATCTCAAGTTTTAATTAGTGTCTAGAACGACATCTCATAGATGATGATTTTTTAAAATGGGAAAAATTGGGTCTGATTTCTCTGATGCCTAGAGGATTTTTTTCCTCTCACTATTAAGTGACTTCTACCACTGCCAAGCCATGGAAAGTTCTGTGAAGTGAGTTCTTTGAATTTCTTTGAATGAGGGTTCTGTTGGTTGATGACTTAGCCCTCTGCAGCATTTTGAACAAGCTAGGTTTTGGAGAGTTGCCAGATACCTGATTATGGCACAGTCCAACCATGTCTGAAATCCTTTAGAAAAGACAGTTCTTTATAGCTTCTACAATCACGTCATTGTCTTAGCTTGTTCTTGGAGGCATTGGCTTTGAAATCTCATCCTCCCCTGAATATCATTCACACAACCTTGAAACATACCACAAAGATCAAATGCACTAGAAAGGATACCTGATTGTCTGAATAAGCTTTAATAATCTACTGTATCAAAATAGATTGTTACTCAAGTATCTTGAGATATTGGAAGGCATCTAAATCACGTGTGGGCAGACCCTAAGCTTACAAGATCTACTCTGGTCTCTCTCTCTCTCTCTCTCTCTCTCTCTCTCTCTCTCTCTCTCTCTCTTTTAGTAGACCCTCCAAGATCCACAGAACTAGAGCCAGTTATAAAATAATGGTCTGGAGTAAGAAAACCACACTGAAGCATATTGCTTTAGTTGATTTTAAGTTTTGCCTTCTATGAATATGGTCATTTACTAAATACAGTTTTTAGGTCTTGGCTCAATGTCCTTTGAGTGTGAGCTTTAAGGCATCTTAGCTTTAAGACATCTCTTGCCAAAGAGGTTACATACAACAGTGTTCAGCACACTCATATTTCTTGGACCAAATATTTCTTGAATTAATCTTACTGTAGCTTCACAGGACAGTAGTTTAATAATTCTGGCAAGATAGCCAAGGCACTGGGCCTTCTTTTTGCTGTGATGCTCACAAGGACTAATAAAGTTCACTCCCTTACCCATAAAGAGGGAGGGGCATGATCTGGGAAACTTCTAACTCTGCTTCTTTTTTAAAAGAACCTACCTCTACTCTGACTGATGAAGAGTGAGACTATGCCCAACTTTTGTTTCTTTCCCTGTGGCCTCATAAATATCTAAAATATTCAGGAGAAAGCATGTGTCAATTCAAGTTGCAGATAATGATGATGAGATTATTTGCACGCATTCCACTTACTGTCAACAGTTGTCTGACTGTGATCACAAGGAGAAGGCATGTTGTAGTCTTCCTGAGGCATACAGAAGAGCTTTTTTAATACGCAAGAGTATTCATTCAGTCTCATCATGTTGAAATAAGGAGACATATTCAATAGGATCACATCAGATGTTCTTTCTAGAACATTTTAATTGGATCTTAAGCAAAATCTGCTGTATGGATTCTTTAGGTTTTGATCCAATACTCTTAGTTATGAAAAACAGATCCAGCTCCGTGTTGCAGTAGCATTTCCCACCACCACCTTAGTGCAAAGCAAAACTTTTCATATTGTATGACTTCACACGACATTAGTGAGCAAGGGCCTTCCAGAAAGATTTCAGTACCTTAAAACATTATCCCATTATTGAAGACCAGTTGAAGCCGATGATGCCAGAGAGTTCTGTTTAGAACAGTTTTTTCCAGGATGGTTCCTCCAGGTGTGCTGAGATTCCCATTCCAGGGTTTCTCAGGCAACAGGAATTCTGAGAGTTGGAGTTCCTACAATCCAAGGCCACCAGGATGGGGTAAGGGTGGTCTTAGAATAGACCAGTATTTCTCAACCTGGGCAACTTGAAAATGTGTGGACTTCAACTCCCAGAATTCCCCAGCCAGATGCTGACTGTGGAATTCTGGGAGTTGAAGTCCACCCATCTTCAAGTTGCCGAGGTTGAGAAGCACTGGAATAGACACAATAAGCACAAGCTGTTTCCCCCTGATGGTAGATGTAGCACCCTGTATTTCTTCTTGCCACTTGAATTTGTATTGTGCTCCTCTCCTTGTTAAGTTCTGTTCCAGTTGTTGCTAGCTATCATTGGTGGTGTGCAGATTTCCACTTCCCCTTTCCTTTGTCTGTTGGCCACAATATTCACTGGCACACTCACAATTCTGATCTCGAGTAAGCTCCTACTGGAGCAGGACAATTGCCGTAACAGAAGAGTGCCTTTTGATGAGAGAGCGCGAGAGAGCGTGTGTCCGCTTTGAGAGTTTGACTTGCTGAGACCAAAACTATATAGTCAATGTTTGGCAGAGACAGGATCTCAAAAGACTGGTTGCTTCTGTTTCCCTGCAAAGAGGATAAGCGGGGAGGGGAGCACTTAGCCCTCCCCCCGCCCACTATTTCCTTTCTGCAATTTTCCTCCCCCAGTTACTTTTCTCCCAGTCAAGGCTTCCATGTCCTTGCCACCTCAAGTGAAAAAACCAGCTGGAAAAAAGGGGGGTTTGAAGGGAAAGGAACAGGCAGGAAAATAATTAATTTTTTTTCCCTCTACTGTGTTATCTCTCTTACTGCAGTAGTGGCTTGGGTCCCCAGATCACCCTTGCATGTGCCACTGAGTACGCAGTTCTTACCAAGATGGATTTTCTTTAACAACTCCATCATACTTAAAGATTCTCTCTTGGCAAGGACCATGGAAGAAAATGTTCCCTCACCTGTAGGGTGTGATGGTGTTCTAGATTCACCACTCCTGAAATCTACATGAGGTATCTTGAACAGCTTGCCTCAAGGGAGTGCCTGCTTGCCAGTTTATGTATAGTTTGAATACTCCCTGTCTTCTCGGTGTTGGATCTGGGGTATTGAAAGCTGCAGGAAGCAAAAATGAAGCACTCAGAATGCTAGGAAGATTCTCCTTCCTCTCCCTTCCCCGACAAAGCATTCAGCTCAAAACCTCTTGCAAAATGTTCAACCCATTGCACACTTGCAGTGGGTCAAATTCAAAACATTTTGTGTATCTCTTGTTGCAAACATGCATGATTTACCTCTGTTGCTCCGTGGCCATAGAGCTTAAACTGGAACACACTTGTGTCCTTGAGATCCTCTCTGAAAATGGATCCACCCTATATCAGGTGTTTTGTTTGTCTTTCAGCCTGTAATTGCTAAAGGGCCTGGTTTTTAAAAGGTTTTTTCTTAAATGTACAGGAAGTTACTCAGACCAGCAAGAGTATTTTGATATTGCGTGACAATCCTATGAAAAAAATAAAATAAAAATTAGACCTTTGCTGTCATCTGTGTTTTCAATCTTTGTGTAACAGCAGAAAAGTTTGCAACAGCCAGAAAAAGTTCACAGGAGCACCATTAAGTTAAGTAAATTACACCCATAATGCGTGAAAAACCAGGAATATGTTGCAGAAGCAGATTTCTTACAAAGGTTTCAAGATTTTTAAGGGATGAAATGGGTGCTTAATCTCCTTCAAACTTCCACAATGCAAATAAGGTCCATACTTTTTGCACCTCCTCTATTCAGATATTTTTGGATCCCTGAGTATTTGTCATATCCTTATCCTGGCAAGTAAAGAAGTAACAGTAACAGATAGGTAGGAAGAGAAGGTGAGTGTGTTGTTTCTCAACCTCAAGCAACTTTAAGATGTGCGGACTTCATCTCCCAGAATTCCACAGCAGTTGAAGTCCGTACATCTTAAAGATACTGAAGTTGAGAAACACTGGTCTATTGTATAGGAGTCGGGTTCCACATTTGTTTAAAAATCAAGCAAAAGCTTGATGCTTTTCTTTGAGGAAACTTGTATTTTGTTTTAGCAATTTAAATTTTAGCTACTTTTTGTGTGTGAAAAAAAACCCTAAAAGTCAAAGACTACATTTCAATGACTGCCATAGAAGAAAGTAACATTAAGTTCAGTAGAGTTCACTCTCAAGTATTGCTGTAATTCTCTGTTAACTGTATTATGGAATTTTATTAGTGAGTTTATTTGCTTGAGATGTTTGTATTCCATGATGAAATTATTACTCAAATGATCACTTCCTTTACTTAAACAATCAAGTTATAAATCATGCATAAAATATCTTTATAGGAATAGCATCAGATATAACTATTGTAATTATGAATGGAAAATCAGATTATAATTAATTGCATTTCCCATCTTTCTCTTGCAAGAGTGCTCAGTACAAGGAAAATGCAGTGAAAACAAAGGACAACAATAAGGTTTTTTTTAAAAAAGCTGTATCCTCTGTTAAAACATTTTCAGCTAGGAAGTGGCACATTAGAGAGGCCCCCAAATTGAATGACAGGTAATCAGAGGACACACACACACACAAAAAGGGAACTAGCATGGCTTTTTGGATAGAACGTTTCATAAATTGGGAATAGTCACCTAAAAAGCCCTTGTGTTCCTATCAAAGATGCCTCTGGGGGTGATGGGACACAGATTTTAAAACCTGGAAAGGCTCATGGACAGATGAGGTGTTTCAAGTAAGGCTTTATCAGTGCCGCCATTTTGAATAGTCCATAGAATCAGCCTAGTAGCCGGTGGGTTTATGTTCACGTGGGAATCATATGCGATCTTTTAACCAGCTCCGATGAGTAGTGTGGCTGCATCATTAGGTACAAAAGAGGAGCTTCTAGTTCAACATTCAACGGATGCTGGCCAACCAGTTGCAATGAGAGAGCCCGCCAGTATGAAAAGAGGGTCACAGAATATAAGGTTTGTGTAATGGAATATGAGAATGACCTTGGAAAATGGGGGGAAGAGATGGTGCCTAGGGAAAGGTCAGATAAAAGGGGAAGGAGCCCCCAACGGAGTAATGGGCAAAGAAAGAAACTTAGAAAGGACCCGCCCTAATTGATCAGGTGGTAAATAGGGACCTCAGGAGATTTGTATTTTCAGACTTGCAAGATTCTGTTAATGTAGCCTAACAATAGATGAGCTACTTCTACTCTAGGGCTGACATCAATCTTGCAAGTCCCCCCCCCTTTCCCCCTTTTTGAAGACGAACAACATTTACCCTTCTTCAACTGTCTAGTAACATGCCTGTTCCCCACGATTTCTCAGAGATCACAGAAAGGGGCTTTGAGATCACATCTGCAAGCTCTTTCCAGAGTTTCAGATATAATTAGTCTGGTCCTGGAGAACAAAACCCATTCATGGTATTAACTGCTCCCTAACCATTCATTCACCTTGCCACTGCTTCCTTTTGTTAATTGTTTTAGTTAAAACCTTCCACTCTTACTCCCACACAGTTGGGATTTAGGGTGTACATTTTATGGAGTTTCCTTGAGGAAATGAACAGTGGAGGGGTTATGAGGAGCTCTTGTACTTTAAGGCATTCTTCTCAACAGGTTGCAGTTGCCTTGTGTAGCCTTGGAAGCTAAACAGGATCAAGTCTAGTTAATATGTGGATGGGAAATCTCCAGAGAACACTATGGCTGTAGGATAGATAGTGAAGTTGAAAGGACATCCTAGAAGAAGGCAATGGCTTACCACCTCCATATGATTGTGAAGAAAGCTACACACATGTGTCCATGAACTCATCAGGAGTTGGTTTGGCCCCTAGGATAATTTGCTTATGTCATTTAAAAGCATTTACCAATATCACTGCTATTGTATAGGAAATGCTTTCAAGACTGGTCTTCCCGCTTGGTTGACTTATATTGTCTTCAACTCAAGTCAGGAACTTCCCAATTCTATGGATATACCATTCCCATTCCAGATTAGATCTGGGGAATGGAGGGTGCCGTGGGGATACTGTATCAACTAATGCTATGCAGACCAATTTTCAACTTTCTCTGCCAATTCTCATTCAGTTTAATGAAAGAAAGTGTTTTCCATTCTTTTTTCCCCCCAAAGGAGAAAATAATTTGGGTGATGTTCTCATTCGTGGAATAGAGTAGTTGTGTAGTTATGAGGTAGTCAAGGAGCATGTATGAGAGTGTGTGAATGTCCTCTTTTGCTATATAGTTATTGCTCCACTGGCTTGCAGTTTTCCCAGCTTCCCATCCATCAATTACATTCCAAGATAGGACAATCTTCCTGTGGAGCTTTTCCAGATCAGGAAATCAAGGCAGCCGGAAAGGCTTCAGAGTTCCATAATGAATAATAATAATCCCTGAAACCCAAGACACCAGATATTACTATTATTGAAAAGCAAAAAAATGTGATTGATAGATAGAGGAATGGCAGGAGGTAGCTGAACTGTGAAAAGCAAATGGGAAAAGTAACAAAATATTAGGGTGGACAAATTGAAACTGAGAGACTTTGGAGGAAAAGGTCAACTATAATACCAACAGCAATCAGAAGACTTGGATCCATATCAAAGGGATTCACCAAATACCTGAACGTTTTAAATTTACCATTTAAATTTAAATCTTAAATTTACTTGATGCCACTGACTTTGCAAAAACCAACTTTTCTTGGAACTTCCTACATACTATATCTCCATAATTCCTGGGCTCTTGGTTAGAACTGGAATCATCAGAAAAGACCCAGGCTGAAAATTGTAATATTCCTTGGATGAATCCTCTTCTCCTCTTCCTCCCCCTCTTCCTTATGCCACCATGAAACCAACTCAGAAGCATCATTAAGAGAAATTCTAAAGCAACGGTGAAGCACCTTTAGAATAAAAGTAGGAAAACGGGAGCCTTGTTCCTAGGAGAAATAATATTTGGGAAACCATAAAGCAGATTTCAGCACACTAGTTTTTACTTTTGGAAGATATCTGTCAAGAGGGTAGCTTCTTTTCCATGAGAAAAAAGCCCTCTGTAGAGTCCTCTGCTCCCGTGAATGAATGCAGCCTCAGCAAAGGAATCTGCCCTACTGTTAAGTTAGAGATCTATCTTCTGATGGAGAGCAATTCTGCAGGTACTTAAGCAAGGATCTATTCCCGCCTTACAACAATTTGATATCTTGGCTGGTGTGGGTCTTTCGGGCTGTGTGGCCATGTTCTGGAAGTTTTGTTTCCTAACGTTTCGCCAGCACCTGTGACCGGCATCTTCAGAGTGCAGGAGCACAGGCAGGAGCAGTTCTTTCTGTGCCTCTGAAGATGCCGGTCACAGGTGCTGGCGAAATGTTAGGAAACAAAACTTCCAGAACACGGCCACACAGCCCGGAAGACCCACACCAGCCATCGTATGCCGGCCGTGAAAGCCTTTGACAATACAATTTGATATCTCTTCATCTAGAGCACCCAAGTACCAAACATGGGCATTTCTTGCTACAACCCCAGCAGGATGCACAAGGACTCAATTCAGAAGTTTGATGGCGATGCCGTAGTACCTCTGAATCAAATCAACTTTTGAAATCATGCAAAAGCCCCCCTTTTGCTCCCAGATCAAATGGACAGTCAGATTTGAAGGTCTGAAAATCTGAATCCAATCAATTTCTCAGAATCAATTGGATTATTCAAATTAAATCAACCAGATTTTTCACAGTTTTAGAAACCAGCTGTCCCACCATCACATTACAGTCCATCCAAGCTCGGTGAAACTTCTGCTGAAGATCAGCCTGTTGTCTCAGATAGGGTGGGCTTTCCCAGTGCTAATTCCTGTAATAAATCTAGTTCTGCCTAAATGACAATAACACAATTTGAGATATTAGGCTCTATTGTCCCCCCCTTCCCACCTCCTTCTCCATCACTGCTTCAGCAGAAACCACAGAATTCCCCAGGCTAATAATGGATTGTAAAAGAACATCTGTGCATCTTTTCTTCCCTTGTGCACTATTTGTTTAATTGTGGTGGATTAACATAGCAAGGGGATGGTACATCATAACTAAGCAATTATCCATTCTTCATCGCTTAGTTATGGTTGTGCTAATTGGTCGTTTAACACGTAAGATAGGCTAGCATTAGAAACGTTTGGGGCTGTTCAAAGAAGAAATCAACAAATTAATATTGTTGTGTGATATTTGCATAATTGGCTGCAATTATTTAATGTTTAATTGGGTTGATCAAATGTGATTCAACCCCCTCACGTCTGGGTGCCTTTGTGTGTGTGTGTGTAGATATGTGATTTGCAAGTTGGGGTGAGGGAGTTTGAAACAATAACAATCGATTTCAGTGTGCCCATATGGGAGCATTTCTTCTAATTCTCTTGGATCTTTCTGGTAAGGTGCTTCCACTGATGGTTATCTCAACCATAGACCTAGGAAATAATACCTTAATCCACAGGTGCATAAGCCACAGCCTGCTGAGAATTCATCTCTTGCTCCCCCCCACCCCCCACCGGATTACCTCTGATTCTGCTACCAAATGTCAATAATATTAGCCCATCTTGTTATCGCTACCAGCTCCTCTACGCCCCCACACTTAATTTCATTCTGTTGTAGCTCACTTTCTGTGTTGACTTCTCTTGTCCCCTCTGCCTTATACTTCATCCTCTCCCCCTCCCCTTATGCAAACTACAATTGAATTGCTTTCTCTTCCCCTGATCCGGCTACCTCCTCACGGTCTCTGTCCATCTCTAGTGCAAGTCCCATATAAAAATATAGTATTTCATTAAAGTAATTTTATTTCTGTCCTGCTTTTAAAGCTTTTCAATGTAGCCTCACCCCTTTTCTGGTGGAAATCATGCTCCCCCTCCCCCTGTGCTTGTTGGCCCTGATACACCATTTCAAGGCTGATGTGGTCTTCAGCCCAACAAACGTTTGTACCCCTAGCTTAACATACTGCTTGAGTGCAACTCCAAAGATTGGGGAATTATGTTAGCAACGGCAGGTAGATCGTGCTGGAGAAATTTCTCCCAAGAGTTCTTTGTTAACAGGGGTCAGACACTCTCTTTCACTTACTGCTACATTGTCTGTTATAGTACCAGAGGCAGCAGAGGCTACACCGATAATGGGCAGGGATATTACCCTGTTATATAGGCTAATGCTAATTTCAATATACATATGATCTGTACAACAGGATAATTGATCGGATATAGCACCATATGCATGATGAGGAGGTAAGAATAGTGAGATAATTAGGGTCACACTCCAAAGACAACAGTTCAACAAAGGCGATATTCTTCGAAGAAAAGTTACTATTGATATATTACTTTCTCTACATGTTATGTTCTAGCAGCCTTGTTCCCGAGAGCTATTCCCATCTCTAATCAAAATTAAACACCTTCTTGTGTCTAAACATATTTATGGCTGAGTTTATAGCTTATCTTCCCTGGGAAAGTAGGTCTGAGAAGGGGACAATTTACCTGCCTTAACTGATGCCATTTTTTTTTTCTTTTTTACTTCAATCTGAAATATAGGAAATGTCCTACTTCCAGTTTTCCAGGGAAAACTTATTCTGGTGGCCCACTTCATAGTGAAGGAAGATGCTCTATGTGGAGTCAGATCATTGGTCTATATAATTTAGTACTGCTGAGTTAAAATGATCCCAACATTTCAGACACAGTTTTTTTCCTAACTCTACCTGGAGCTCACAGTTTGGTTTACTGATCCATACAGACAAATTTCTTCTCTATTGCAGTGGTCCAAAACATACACTTCACCTTAACAATTGGCAGAAGTTCCTTGCTTTGTCCACATCTGTATCCCAAAATAATTCTCAGTGTCTCCTGGACCTTCTTTGACTATGACCATTATTGTGAGGTAAGAAACCTCTGACATCTATAGTTTAAGCTTAAGATACTCATCATCAAATTTAAAAATGTGAAAGGAATCCTCCAAAGCCAAGGAATAATGGGGCCTCAGCTACTTTCCTTTAGCACTTCATGCAGCTCTCAGCCCACCTTCCTCCAAGTTGAATCATAATTCATAATAACTTACAATAATAATCTACAGGATATTCCAATATCATAAAATGGTTTGATCCTGGCTTGTTTAGACTAAAAGTCCAATTATAAAGGTATGTACTTTCTTAAAAAAAATTAAAATGCCGAGGGTGTAGGGAAGGAAGGAAGGGAAAAAAAACACTTTTCCTGTATTCCTCAAAAGCAGGCATTTGTGGCCTGATGATATCTTCAGAAGGGCATCTTGTAGAGCTGAATGTCCAGACTGTTTCATGATAGGACAAGGGGTCCCTTAGCCAGATCTTAACTTATTTAAGACTTTTATGTTTAAACAAAAACATTAACTGATCCTAAAAAGCCAAGTTTTGGGAACCCACAAATCATCTACTCTGTCCTTCATTTTCAACCAAGCCGATTGCTAACAAAGGATTCTAAAATTGATTTGTTTAAACAGAACCAGAAATTGCATTAAATGACCATTCTGTCTTTGGACTAATGAGAAGGCTAAGTTCCTCCAACCGCATTTCTCAGTGTTGGTTGCAGCCCTTATCCTCACACACACACACACACACACACGTAGGTTTGTTCTTCCAGCCCAGCTATCAAAGATTTGCCTACTGTGGTGCAATGGAATTGTTTAAATGGTATAAACTTTCCCCAAATTCTGCCTCCAGAACAGTTAGGACTACCACTCTAAGAATTTTCATGCTGGCTATGAATTCTGGGAATTGTAGTCCAACACATCTGGAAGATACTGAGTTAAGGGAGCATGTTGTAGAGATTCAGTGCATCTTTCTTGGACTTCACTGGTAATGAGCTAAACAAATTCACCATGAGGCGTTGGCAGACCAAAACTATCAACTCCCCAATGCTGAAAAGTCTTATTTTAATTCACTTGGTTGGAAGATTATACCATATGTCAGAGATACTCCTGATATTCTTGGTATCCCTGTAAAGAAGAAAATAAACTGAAAAGCTCAGCTCTTTAGTAAAGTCCTTGCTTTTATAAACCCTGAAATGAATAGACTCCTTTTCAACAAAGAGATGAACATATAAAAATCATACAGAAACAGATGGTGGAGAGAACTGATTGGGTGAAGGGAAGGGAAATGCTACCTTGTTCTTCTTTCTAAAAGTTTTGGAGAAGTACAATTAACTATTCCTAACAGGGTCATTGCACAGAAACCATCTGGCGTAGAAAGGAGCCCTTTTATATTTGTATGTCTAAAAGAGCTGTAATAATTGTATGGTGCTGGCACGAGAAACCCCGGCTGTTTCTCACACTTTCCAAATCATATCTGTAATTATGCAGTGTTGTCTTGTCTCCAATAAAACAGTTTAATGGACACCTGTTTTGTGGTCTGGATACTACATAGACATTGTGGGATGCATTTTTTTAAATTTATGGTGTATTATTTTAGCATATTAACGATTTCTGCAGGAAGGGACAGCATATTAAACTAAAGCTCACCAATGCCTAGTTTGCACAGGGAAGAGAAGGCATTAGCCAAGCTGGCTTCATGATGAGGAGACCCTTAACTAAGTGCACCCCATGGGTTTATTTTCAATTTCCCCAAATGCACCATGGGGTCTGCCATTTCAATTATTTGCAATGTTTCAGAGCAATTCTACGCTGGTTGCCCCATCCTCCTTGCGTGAGGCCAGCAAGGCAAATGTCAATCCTCTGGATCATGCTGATACCACTCCTCGACTGTCCGCGTGTCAGATCACAGGTGGAAGAGTCTTGTTTTGAATGCTTTTTCCCCTGTATAAGAGGAAATAAGCTTAAAACAAATAGAAAAATTCCACATATTGCAGAAAAGTCCTACCGTAACTCTTTGCCTGCCAAACTGTTTGGCCTTGGTGGCCATCCAAACATTTGTGGAAGTCCAGGTTTAACCCTAGGAGTGAAACAAGTGCAGGTTAGCCTTGATCTGATTTGAATTTGCAATCAGATTAGTCAATTTGATCCAGGTCTTTTAACTGATATGGAAAAATATCAGTTATGCAAGTAAAGTGTCTGTTGGATCTGAATGTTTCAAAATTGGTTTGAAAGCAAACTAAGTGTTTGGTCTAATTCCCATAAGAAATGGGTCTTTCACTTGAAGTGTAAGTGGATGTCCTATCTTTGTACTCTTTCCAGCAGTCTGCAGCTACCTTGGCTTCCCACAATTCCATTAAAGCCCAAAAGAAGATCTCAAGTTCCCAATAAGAAACTGAAAATAGCAAGTAGACAGATACCAAGAAATGGACAACTTATTCCAACAAGTGTTAGATGATTACTAGAAAATGGAGGTCTGAAAGGGGAGTTCTAAAGGTGATCAAATCACTCTTGAAGTGAGAAGAATGGTTCCTTGGTTGGCCTACACAATAGCTGGGTTTACATAACACATTATACAAGATTAAACTGGGGAAGGAGAGTTTGCCATTCTGCATGTTATTATTGTAATAGGTGTGAATCTGGAGGTCACTGAAAGCCATCATATGGTTTGTTTGGGCGTGGCAGATGATTAAATCTCAGTAACCATGCTTTGTTAACCCAGTTCAATGTGAAGTATGTTGTGTGAGCGTACCTATGGTCTTTTGATTTATAGCACTAACAGCCAAAGACTATGGTGGATAGATTATGAAATCTTCCCTTTCAGAATCATTTCTTTAAAAAAGTTCTAGTGACATATTGCAAAAATTTCCAAGCCAATGTGAATTCTGGGAGTGAGAAAATGCAGTGCTACAGGGTAAGCAACCTGGTGCTCTCAAGATATTTTGAACCAAATCTTGTGATGACGATGATGGTGATGATCTGGTTGTTGATGATGATGATTATATGCAACCAAGTCATTGTTGACTCTTAGTGACCACATCAATAGATTTTATCCATGATGATCTGTTCCTAACCCGGTCCTTTGGCTCTTCCAATGGTGCATTCATCACCACTGTAACTGAGTCCATCCACCTTGCTGCTGGTCATCCTCTTCTTCTCTTTCCTTCCACCTTTCCCAGGATTATGGACTTCTTTTGGGATTGTATGGCTTGCCTGGATAGAAGTTGATTGATTGATTGATTGATTGATTGATTGATTATGTGCCAATTCTTAGCAACCACATAGAGTAGATAGATTTTCTCCATGATGATCTGTCTCTAACCTGGTCTTTCAGCACTTCCAATGGCACCCCCATCGCCACTATAACTGAGCCCATCCACCTTACTCCTGGTTGTCCTTTCCTCCTCTTTCCTTTCATCTTTCCCAGCATTAGAGCCTTCTCCAGAGGGCTAGGTCTTGAGTTTGGGGAGAGTCAGACAGGTGGAACTTAAAATGGCAAGGAATCCTAAGAGCAACAGGCTGAGGAAAACTGTTGTAATGGCATCACTAGGTTTGTTAGGAATCATTTAAGTCAATCTTCCCCAAAGTTGTTACCTCCCAGTGTGTTGGATTTCAACTTCCATGTTCCACTAATCTACATGAAGTCCTGCTTATTCACTAAAGTATTAAGAACTGTAATAATTCCCAGTAATCATTACACCATCTCAGCTGTCTCCATACTGGTATCCTGACTGGAAGTCCATCCCTTTTAATTAATGTGATAATGATATGTTATCTAGTATCAATCCTTACAACAATAATGTAAGGAAAATCAATATTATTATGCCTTTTGCACTTAGGGATGGATAGAGGTTGAGTCTCTGAGGAAACTAGTTTGCCTAAGGCCACCTGTTGAATTTTTGGCTGGATGAACTAGTGAGTTCCCAATTTATGGCTTAGACTCTCAGTCACCACCAGGGTATCTGCAAGAGGAGGATCAAAATCTGCAAGATTTTGGCATTGTGATCCAGTGTGAGGCTTGGATCATGACATCACACCTACCACCTTGCAGATGTTGACTCCCTCTGCCATTAGTCCATCTCAAGTGATATAATCTCATCCCTTGCAAAAGACAAAATTGTAACTCTAGGTATACTTTGGTAGTTTATCCAAGAGCCCACGTGGTATGGGCTCTTGGATAAACTAACTAAGCTAAGTAACTTAGTTGGACTAAGACCAGGGAAAACAAAGGTCAAGCCTACTTTCCACCATGGCAACTCAGTGGGTGACTTGGGGCCAGTTCCACTCTGTCAGCCCAACCCACCTGCCATGCTTGCTATTGTGGAAATAAAATGAAGGGAGATCCCCATACAACCCACCTTGGGTTCCTGTGGAAAAGCAGGATATAAATCTAATAAGTAAATAAATGAGTTGTGTCAAGATAGTGATGCCTAGTCAGTCTGACAACAGCTTCCCAATTTTTGAAGTGGATTTATGTTTGCCATGGAATATTAGAATTTTACAGACACAGGGTGATGTAGTGATTAAAGTGTTGGATTGGCACTTGGGAGACCTGGGTTCTGTCTTGAGGTAAGACACTGGTAAATGCTACATTTTGGCCATAATTTATGGTAAAGACCCTCTTAAAAACACATGGTTTGACATCTACTTAAAGCCAGAACTATCTCCAACCCTTTCTCCTGCTGTCTAGTTGCAGAAACAACAGCTGCACTAGTGGAGACTGAGCATTGTCTCTCTGTTATATTGTAATATTAGTTCTAATATTTAGTAATATATACCTCAAAGGACCAGAATCAATGAATTAATATTCATGGTTAACACTGATCATTCCTTAAGTTCTACCGTCAAGTTCATTGTTACATCCCATTATTCATTTAATTATTATTTTAATTTGATGCTTTATTGTGAAATAAATGAATACTGAAATCAGGGGTATCTGTAGGGGGGGGGGTCAGAGAAGTCAAGATGGCCACTGCAACTGCATGATCAAAGCCCAACCCTTTTTTCAATCACATAGGGCTTCAATCACATAGTTGTAGTTGTGGCTGTCATCTTGACTATTTTGCCCTTTCCCTCAAAGCTCCTGATTGCAATGCTACTAGCAAGAGGGGGAACAGTAATCTTGCCTAAAGTAGGATTGGTGGGGGAGAAATGTTAAAAGTAATGCCCTTCTCTTGCAGTTTGTCCAAAGTCTCATGCAGAAGTCCTGCAGAATAAATGTGTGACTTTACTACCTCATTCTCAGGATGCTGGCCTATTTCTTTCCAATTTCTCTTAGCAACATTTTTGAGATTCCTTTATTATTGATGGTGGTACAGACTGGCAACACCGGCAACACTTTTGTTACAACACAACTTTACGTTTTCTAAAGCTGTGTGCCGATCTGAAGAAGTCCCATGGGTAGAGTGACCTTCAAAAGTCCTCCTTTGGAATTGAATGGAAAGGTAGAAAAGTACATAAGTTACAGTCCATGGAAAACTCTGTTGAATGGTGAAAGACAGGAGGTCCCCACACATACTCTAGCCACCTTGTCAGTAGAGAAATACAAGGATACCTCCCTCCATGCTTGAGAGCATCTCTTTTCCTTTGAAAGAAAGTTCAAAATCACCTTTTTCATGCAAGTGACTAAGCATTGGAAGGAAAAATGCAGGAGACCTTTTCTTTATGGCACTAGTTAAAACTCTCCCTTGATCAGAAACACTGGGGGAGGGGCTCTAGTTTCCTTCCTTGTCCTCCCCTCTCCAGGTAAGGTCACAATTTCCTCCCTGCCACCTAGAAGTAGGAAACAGCACCCCTGATCCAAACTGCTCATAGAACGAGGCTGATCTCCCACAAATATTGAGGCAAATCCCAAGGTAGTGAGTGGGTTTATCTCAGACAGAGGAGGGAGTTGGCTTATTCTGTATTGCCCCAGAGGGCGGGAGCAGAATCAATGGATTACTGTAAAATGACAAGTAGGTTCAAGCTACACATTGGGGGAACTTCTTGACTATGAGCTGTCAGCCAGTGTAACTGGCTGCCACATGACATAGTGAGTTCTCCTTTGCTAGAAATCTCCAAACAGAGGATCAATGGTCATCTTTCAGAGATCCTCCACCGAGCAATGCTTGATCTAGATGACCTTGGTGTTCACTTCCAACTCTATGATTCTAAGAATGTATATATTTGTGAGAAAAGTTTGGTGTCAGTTGTATTCTGAATCCACACTGTCACCTTGCTCTTTGAAGGGAGAATTAAAAGGCTGTAGCAGGGCTGCACGTGGCCCCTATATTTTTCACCCCAGAGAACCCTTCTGACCTTGCTAGGTTTTGATGAAAAACACAATAAAAATATACTGCAGTCCAAGGCATCTGTCACGGTCCTGATGATTTTGCATACCCAGACTTTGCCAGCTGCAACCCTTAGCCTTCCCCCAAAGCTCCTCTTCCCGCTCCCTCTCCCCAGTTTGGGCTAGAGCAGAGTTTCTCAACCTCAGTAACTTTAAGATCTTTGGACCTCAGGGAATTCTGGAAGTTGAAGTCCACACATCTTAAAGTTGCTGAGGCTGAGCTAGATGATGTGATGAATGCCCCATACTTGATTGCACCAAAGAATAAGATGCTTTTAGTTTCCAAAACATTGTTACAAAAGCCAGTATCATCTCACCTTTGCTTCTGTTGATCCAGGGTTTCTCTGCCTCTCAGTACTTACAAAACAATCCCACCCCTTTAGAAGTCAGTCTGTGTCAGGCCAGATAGTTTCATTAAGGTTGTTTCAGGAATGAAACAGTAGATGGAGCCTAACTCCCATGTTTCCAGCATTAGCAGGGAAGTGGCATTTTCAAATCCAGATTTCTAGGGCAACTCGGTAATAAATGAAGTGGACAAAACTGTATGTAAAAGTGAGAATTGGCTAATGCAAGAGGTTTCAGTTAGCTAGAGGAATTTAAGGCAAGAGTAGAATACCTTGGATCCAGACAAAGCCAGTCACACAATAGCCCAGCGGACGTCAATGGGACAAGTGAGGCATGAAAAATGTCATTTATGTCAATGGGAACCCGGTTCTTAAAAGTTAAGTGCCATCTTGACATTTTTTTTCCTTCTGCTGTCTCACTGGGCAATATAAAGATTGGTGCCTTGGTCAAAGCATTGCTTCAGAACCTGCTGAGAAAGATGTGCTCAAGTCAGCTTAAATCCAATGCTGTATTGATTCACTTACTCTAATTTTGTTTCCCCACATTTCTTGCAAATTAAAGCATCCACCATGATGTACAATTTGGCGTGAGGAGTAGGGCTATAGAGGACATGCTGGTGACACAGTGACATCATCAGAAGAGGCAGAGCTGAAATTTTCAGCCTTTCTCTTTCCCTTTGGTGGATGGATGAATCTAAATAGGTGTGTCAATAGGCTTAATTCTTCTCTTTCAGGACTTGGTTTGTCTTCGCCGAAGCAAATGCTAATTTCATTAAAATCACCGTTTTGCAAACTAAAGGTCAGAAAGGTGAATTTGTTGGGCTTTGGGGCCAAAAGAGCTTTCAACGGCCTTGTGTGGCTCATGGATTGTCCACCCCAATATAGGAATGATCCCCAATTGATTCTTTTGAGCCCAAAAGATTTCTGACAAATAATGCTAGGAAAGATCTTAATTACGGACTCTGGAAATGTGCCACCCACCAGAGTAGATTACATTGGGCTAGATAAACTGAAGGATCTTCTTCAACATCCACTGCCATTTTATTTATTTAGGTATGTCAACAGTGGTGGCTTTTGGAGATCCCTCATGTCTCTTTATATTAATGCGGTGTAGGTCTGCCTACAAGCCCTCTTACAGTATTGCAAACATGCTATCAACCTGCATGATGGAAATGGAATTTACCACCCTAATTTGATTTCTCTGGAATTATCCTCCTGCTGGGAGCAAGGACCCAGCTGGTGTTGCTTCGCCTCCTCCCTCCTTCTTGGAATCGTTAAGTAGCCATGCGTTCAATTCGGCAGCTGTCAGGAGCTCTTTAGTGGTTTGTCGAATATCTCTTGAGTGGCCTCTGTGCAGGAATGGACTCTGGATCCCTGTGCCTCTTTAAATGCAAATCTTATTTGCTAAGAGAGAAAGAGAAGCATGACCCACTTTGCTAATAAACAGGAAGACCTAGGAGCTACAGCAAAATGTTGCAGTGTGGCGTATTTTTGAACAATCTGCCAGCCATGTCCTTTTCCATTGCATTCTCTCTGTGCCCTGGTTTTCTACTTTTCCAGCAGTTAGCCAGCACAACAAAGTCGCTGGGCATGTTCTTCTTTAGTGGATGGTTGTTTATTTGCAGATTCTTCCCAAGCTCTAAATAAGAAGGAGTCCGATAGGACCTTTTCAAATATTATTAAAAGGCATAAGCTTTTGTGAGCGGCAATTCACATTATCAGGTTCATAGTGTGGTTAAACTGATGGTCACTTTGAGGTCTGCAACAGAGTTGTGCTGGGTGGGAAGTGACCATTTTGGATAAAATATCATTCTGGAAAAATAAGACTTCAACAGCCCCAGCGAGCAAGAGATTGCGGAATCAAAACATTTCAGGCCATCTCAAAAGATGTCAATAGACACAATGGGTTTTGAACACATTCCATTATTAGTTGCAATCCTGCTTATGTGTAATTGGCATCTGCAAAATCAGTCTGTATTCCCTCTTTTCCCCCCACCTCATCACAGTTTAAATCCTACATCAGTTGAGCCACTCTATGTATCTGATAAAGTGAACTGCAGCTCATGAAGGCTTATGCCTTTAATGACATTTTTAAATCAGCAAAGGTGATATCATACTCCTCCTGATTTTTTTGCTTCCGTAGACTAACACAGTTCTCCTTGCACAGGGTCTTTCCAAGCACTACAAGTTATTATTATTAATTTAATTTATACCCATCTTTCTTGGGGTTCTCCTGAACCTCATAATCACTCCTGTTGAAGTACATAAAGACCCATGCTTGAAGAAACAACTTTGTCTTCTTTAATAATTTTTTCTTTTCCCTCAAGAAAGCTGAAGAATCAACAAATTGTTCTGCCAACAAAATGTGGACAAGTTTTTTTTTAAGAAAATAAGGGGTGGACAGCAAATCTCCTCTCCAAAACCTTGAAATCTTCCATACTTGTTGCTGAATTGTAATGTTGTATGAGATAGAAGGAAGTAAGCACATGAGTGTGATTTTAATTGAATTCAATGTTAAATCACATCCAAGTTCATTTTTCTCCTGGTGCCCTCCCTGATTCAAAGGCCAAGGATGGTCCTTTCCTGCTCTACATCCCCACCAAAGTGCGCCCCAAGTTGCAGCACTGAATAAAGATCCGGCAGGTCTTTGTTTAAACTGCCCAAGATTGCCCCACTCTACCTAACAGTTGGACTTCCCAAACCTTTTACTGAGAGCTTCTTTCCAAGCCTCATTTCTGCCCCAGGGTACGCGGGGTGGGCTCATAAGTGTGAATACTAATACATATATAAGCCTGTGTGTTCAGACAGATTCAGAATAAAAGTGGCATCATTAGTCATCCTAAGGGTTTCACAGAGATAGGCTGAGCTCACACACTACCTTGAGGCACAGTTTGCTTAACCAGGTTTACTGAGCCTCCTCTGAAGGACAGTGCTCATGGCTCATCCCAGTTTCTCCAGCAGCAGAAGCAGCTCCATTCTCACTTCCAAGCTTGCAAGCTGTCACAGAATGATCCAAGGCTAGTTAAAATGTAGCTGCAGTGCTTAATTATTGTTTGCACAGGACTTTGAGACTGGAAAGTGCCTTGTAATTGCTGTTATTTAACTTCGGGGGTGATGAGGTCCAAGGGAACTCCCGGAACGTAGCTGTGACATGAGGAATGTACAGATGCTTCTTTCTCTGGGCGCATTTCAACACAGATGCAGAATAAGATCTTGGCAATAAATAGGATTTTACATAATAGATGCTTTAGACCAACTGAACGTCTTGTTGATCCGAGCAGCTGCAAAACCATAAATAGGTGTTTCTGCCCTTGGGGAAGCCTTTACATGCCCAGAGTCCTTCTTCCCTTTCTGAATAAACCAACTAATAAATATTGAATACATTCATCAGGTCCTTTGCACCCAAGGAATCGAGGAACAATGCATAGATGTAGTCCTTGAGAATGTTCAAAGCATTTTGCCAGCATTATCTCTGTAATTTACAAAAATTACTGAAGAGATGGCTCAAAAGGAACACGGGCAGGGATCGAAACCGCGGCTTTCAGCACATCTTCAAGGTTGGCTACGTTAGGGAAGGCCATTAAATATTGTTCCCCTTTATAACAATAGATGGCTGTGCCACATCACGCGCCAGGTTTCAAAAGAAGTTTGTTTTGTGGCATGGAAAGCCTAAAGCGCCACATTTCCTTCAGTGAAAGGGATGTGGAGCGTGTTTCACTGATCAGATCAGGCTTTTTCGATAGGTGAGGTTAACAATGCATATGCAAACTCCATCGCTACTTCCCCACGCAACCAATGTTGCAGCGGGTGTTTCTCTTGCTAGATTTCTGCCGCTGCAACAACTGTTTTGTTCTCCTTCTTTGAGTACTAATCCTGTAAGGGAGGGACATGTAATTTTTCCCTTCTAAGGGTCGCCGTTTTAAAAAAAACTGGCTTCATGACATGAGAACAAAAATCAGCAGTCTTACAGACTCGGGGGACATCGGTGTTTGTAAGGAGCCGTAGTGTTGATGTGGGCACCATGATGCCATCATCAAACTGAAACAATCACTTCCTGTATGTATATGCCATTATTGGATGCCTCCACATCCTGCATGCCCCTCACAGTCTCAGTCCTAGCCCCACTCTAGCCCCAGTCCCTGGCATCACAAGGCTGTCAGTGTAAAGTCCTCTGAATCAGATTTGTAAAGCATTACAAAACACATTATTTCCAGTCCTAGTGAGATGCAGTGCTTCTGCCAGGAGTCTGCCTCTTGAAAAGCTCTCCCATTATCAAAGGATCCCCATTGGCACCATTTGTGTAGCCAGTCGTTCATGTCCAGTATTCTTCTCTGTCTCCCTGCACCATATCCTTCAATAGGAAGGAGTGAGGCAGACACCACCTCTGTTCCCAGTTCCATCACTCTTGTTCCCAGGTGGATTAGTAGAAGGCGCTATTTCTCAGTAGGCTTAAGGAATTTTGAGAGTCCTTCTATCACATCCCAAATGTGTGCCCCAGGAAGGGAGCTTCTTTTGATGGACTTTCCAGCGGACAGATGGATGCTTCTGTTCCTCTTGATAGGGATTTCCAATCACCACCAGCCACTGCTTACTCCTCTTCAGGGCAGAGTCCTCTTCTTCAAGTTCCTGAGGCTTCTGGCAGTGGTCTTCAGCCAAAGGTCCCAAACTATCATTAATCGTAAGCCCTTTGAACCCATTCTGAAGTTTCAGAGTATGAGAGCTCTTTTTGGCAGGCTTGGACCTTTGCATCACATTTCTCCATATCTCTGTTCCTTCTGCCTGGCCCTCTTCTATCTTCTGGGAGGCTTCTCAGTGTGGTCGTCCTTTGCAGATACTTCCAGCACCTGAGAACTCCCTAACTTCCCTAATAAGCTGGGAGGTGTACAGTTGTGCCCCTAGCTCCTTCACCTTCTCTTCCAAAAGGGTAATCAGCCTGCACTTTTGCAGCACATGTTCTTCAGAGAGGGGGGAAAAATCAAACATGCCTCCATCTCCAAGTTTGTCCGACAAACAGAAAAATGTCTTCCCTTTGTCTTTCCCTACTGAACTCCTGTTTTCTCTCCTTTTTGGCTTGCTCAGGGAGCTCACTTTCTAGGACCTGGTTCCTTATATGTCCCCCTGAAGCTGTCTCAGCTAGGTCAATAGCAAACAATGCTCCCGTCAACACAGTGGCAATCAGCAGCACTCAGGAAACAGCCAGAAGCAGCAATCACTCAATAATCTCTCCCTTTCTTTTACTCTTCCTCTCTCTTCTTCATTCTCTTTCTTCTTCCTTTTCCCTTTCCTGTTTGCAAAACTTTTTTCTTTTCCTGTTTGCTTGATCTCTAGTGAGATGGCTTCCTTATATGTCCCCTGAAGCTGCCTCAACTAGGTCACCAGCAAGATATGCTCCAATCACACACAGGGCCTCAGAAGCACAGGAGCAATCAGCAGCACATACTAAGGTAGTGGTTCTTAAACTGTTTGACCCAATTACCCCTTTTCCCAGTCTCAAATAATGTCATTACCCTCACACACACACACACACACACATACACACACAAAACAACAACCAAGAGTCTTGGCAGCAGCAGTCCCAAACTAGATCCTTTACTCACAAACAAGCAATTACAAATTGCTCCATTACCCTCAGGATATGCCCAAATTATGCCCCTGTTTAAGAACCATGGCACTAAGGAAAAACCTAATATTGGCAAAACGGCTAGAAAACAGTATATAAAAAATATTGTAAAGGGACATACCTTTTCCCCAGAACAGACAATTGAGCAATCTCAGTGTCAACCTTATGTTGACTGGGACTTCAAAGGAGGAAGCAGAAATCAGAGGCAGAAGAGATGTAGTGGCATATTTTGAAAGCAGGCAAGATTGGCTGGTTGGCACCAGAACAGAAGCATTCTACGTGGCATTTCGTTTCAAGTCTCACTTCTAACTCAGGTTTGTTAATGTCAGATATTCCCCTTTGTTTTCGAAAACATACCATAAAATTGTCCACCCCGGTCGCAGAACCCACCCTGCATTCAAGTAGCTTACCAGCTGTGTTCTCCCTGAGTCAAAGCAAGTGTAAAAATAACTTTTCTGTTCAATTAGATGTGTCTCCCCATTTTTTTCTCCTCTCTTTTCTTTCTGCCTCTTTTAAACGGTTGGCACACATAAGTATCCCATGTTGGTTCTGTAATTAAGACCATGCACAGCTTGGCTCTGAAGATCCCTAATTACATCTGCTTTAGGGATGTGGCTGGAGACTAGATAATTGTAGATAGTGGAGCTATTAGAGCAGCTTCATCAACAGCCTAGACGGGGGGTTCTGAGCATCACACAGTTCAGAGAGAGTCCTCGGGCCATTTCAGGGTCTGCTTTGAGCCAGGTTCTTCTGTAGAATGTGTTCTCAAAACCTTGAGACAGATGGGGATGATGGAAATGCACAAAGAGGCAGTCCTTAGCGTGGACAGTCCTACTTCAAATCCTCAGACACTGACTCTTCAAGAAAAGACTGGATAGGAGCAGTTTCCTCAGATTGTCCACCATAGAAGAAGTCATGGTTGGTTATGAATTATCTGCTTTTTCACCCCAGATACTGCTGTGTTTTATAATGAATCTGGCAACTTCCTCCCATTTACAGCTTTGTAGAGAAATCTGGCCTCTTTTCAACTACTCTCATCCCTGTCTTTTCTTCTCCAAGCATTGACTGGGGAGGAACCTGCTTCTCAAGTCTTCATTAAACCCATTCTACTTATGAATTGGCAGTTCAGGTACAAAGAGTACTGGAAATTACAGTTCAGCAGCCACAGAGAATTTTACGCCAGGAATTAGGGACATAAGAGAATCCTATTGGAGATTCTTTGAATCAATGGACATTCTTCTCCCACTGGACTTCTCAACATCATGTTTGAACCTGATCTTCAAAGTCAATTGTGTTTATGAGCCTTGGAAATGGCTTAAGATTCACAGGGGTAATGAAAGGGCTTGTGGCATCTAGAACCAATTTAGCCAGACATCGTTGGAGTACCCTGAACTTGCGCTAACCCAAAAGCTGTAATTATGTATTAATAACTACGCTGGGCAGAGAAGCTCTCTTGCTATTGCTCACCAGAGCATATGTAATGAAAGAGGATTTGCTTTAGACATTATTTCAACCGAGAGGATAATTTCAGAGAAATTCATATGGGTGAAGAATGGTACTCTTGGACATATTTATTTATGAGGTGGTCAGCGATGCATGTGGATCTCCTGTCTTTTGTTATACAATCATCCCCCAGCAGCCTGCAGCTTCCCTGGCTTCTGCTTCTTCCATTACAACCCACGAGAAGATGTCAAGGAGAGGTTTTCTGCCATGTGGTTTTATTCAATAAGCAAAGCTACTATTATTATTAAAATGGATTTCTGCCTTTGAGAAATTCTGAGAGTATTTCTCCTTTCTCTGGGGACATTTCCAAATATATATATATATTTGGAATATATATTTCCAAATATATATATATTTTTATGTATATCATATATATATATATATATATATATTTATGTATATCATATATATATATATATATATATATATATATATATATGATATACATATGTATATCATATGTATAAGTATGGGCACAAGCTATAGAGTTAAAATACATTTCTCTGAAGACTGATTCAACAAAGCAAGTCACAATTTCTACCAGTGTTAAATGTGATACTCGCATGAACAATTTTTCTTTCAAATCTTTAAATTTAGCATATGAAAGGAACACATTTTATGTACTAACTCTGATCTTACATAACGCTGGGAAGATCTTCATTTTTCTACTCCCTCTATGTTCTGCACTTTTCATGTTCTGTTATACACGGAGTGTGATACCTTCTAGATAGGTTTGATAGATCATATATAATAATGTGGAGTTATTTATTTATTAACACGTTTCTAACTGGGCTCAGGGCAGGAACCAGCCGACCAAACCAATCAATCAAAACCACAAAGCAACAGTGATCTCTAACCCATCATCAAGATTAAACAAACAAACAAACCCATTAGTGACCTGAAGATCCATGTCACAACTCTTTCCTATGCTACCATTCCTGAAGTATCAGAAGATGTCTCTTCTTCCCAAGCAGGGACCTTTGCATCTGATGATTCTGTTCTTACAACACACTGAATGACGGGCTAGCCCATCCTGCTTAACCTATTGTCTTGTGTGAACTCATCCTCACTGTGTGATGTCATAGGGGCACCAAACATTTGCAAAGGACTTCAGCTAATACTTTCTCAGCTTTACTTGTGGCACCAACTTCTTTGCAACAGGATCTCTTAACAGAGACCTGCGTGAAGTTAGGGTGACGGAGACTAGAGGTTTGGCCTTTTCTCCTGTGCCCCCGTGGTTTGGAAATCTATTCTCCCAAAGAACCATCCAGTTCCCCCCCCCCCCTCCAATTTGGTGTTCCATAAGGTGATTAAACAACCCACGCAAATAGGCAACCAATCTTATTCCACTGGGCTTTTAACCCTAGTTAATTGTCAAGTGACGTCCATCTGGGGTGGGTTGATTAATCTGATATTCTGTTTTTAAATGTTTACCCTGCTGTTCATGAATCAACAAAACGCAGCAGAATACTTTATTTTTTTCTGTGAGCCACCGAAGCAAAGGAAAACGTGGAACCTCTTGAGAAATTGAGAGAGATTGAGAAAGGGTGTTCTTAAATTGCATGGAAATGTTGACTACATCATTCCCATCCACCAAATTGTTTCCTCCCTGGTACAGAATAGAGGAAGGATTACCTAGTGTCCTACTTTCCATCTCTGTTCTGCTGTCGGCTTTCAGATGGGTGAACTTCAAATCCCAGAATTCCCCAGCCAGCAACGCTGGGTTGAAGTCCACCCATCTGAAAGCTGACAAGGTTGAGAAACACTGGTCTATGCTTATGATCTCCAGGGTTATTTCCAGTAGCTAGAAAAGTTCTCTGTTTTTTGATAGATATAGAAATGGAGAATATAGGTGGTTGCTTTCAATATAGGTGGTTGTTATCTCTTGCTCGTTCTTCATGTCTTTCTCTCCCCATTTTTCTCTTTTTATCCCGTTTGGCCAGTGAAATGCTTTTGATCTTTGCTGATGTTTAATGAATAAGTCGTTTTCCAAGGGCAACGCCTGAAATTTGCTTGGTTTGCTCCACTCAGCAAAGACTGTTGAATCATGAAACCACCCTGCGCTGGAAGGCCATAAAATAACCTTCTTTCTATCAGAGGTGATGACTTTTCAAACAAATAAACGAAGTCTGAGGTTAGAGGTGGTGGAAATGAGACGACGGGGTGGTGCCTAACCTTGCATGACCAAAGAGTGGGTCATTTGTGGGCTTCAGTTACAAGGCCAGACATTGTTCTAGGAGGTAGAAAGAGAAATTGAATCATATCTGTCTTCTATTTCCATTATAGTCAAATAGGAGAAGAGTTGTTTTCACTTCTACTTTTGAAGAGCGATTGTGCTTAGAAGTTTAAGGGACAAGTAGATACATACATACATACGTACATACATACATACATACATACATGTATCTCATGAAGTTCTCTTTCTCTTTCTTTTGTTCCAAAGTGCAAAGTGAACTTGTTCAAGGTAACCTGATGAAGCTATTTTAAATTGGCTAATAATGTGAATGAGAAAGGCCATTTTTAAATGGTGCCTTTGTGGTGTCTGGGAGATGGAAGGACCAACATCATTGAAAATTACTGAGAAGCTGGATAGATTATGGAAAGAAGGAAACTTTGATGTAACTGTAGAGAGAGGGGGTAAAATATAAATGTACTTATAACAGCTCTTAGGAAGATCGGAAGCCACATCTTTATTATTCTTTCTTTTTTTCTTTTTCCTTCCTTTCTATCTCTTTTTCTTGATTTCTTTTTCACTTCTCTATTACTTTTCTCTATTTCTCTTATCTTTAATTTAAAATTTGCATTGTTTCTACTCTGTGGAAAAAGTTCTTTAATAATATATATATATATTGATAAGCTAACAGGCGGGCTTGTGCTTTACATTGAGTTGTTTCTGGCTTTGTTAGCAGACCCTTTTGAAAGCTCATTTTATTCTTGGAATAGCATAATCTCATCTTCTTTCCCTCTCCCCTTTGCAGATTATCTCTGCAAAGGGCATTTTTATTTTATTTTTCTGTTTTGCTTTCTTATTCAGCAAACAGGGGGAAAAAAGATAAGAATTAAACACAGAGAATTCGAAAAATAAAGGGCAAAAATGTTAGCAATAGGAAAAATAGAAATGTGGAGGAGAAGAGAAAAAGAGAGAGAGAAAGACAATGAGAGAGAAATACGTGCTCTTCAGGAGAAATATAAACATTTCAAACATCCATTTTCAACATATTTACCCAGAATGACATTTGTACAGACAAGATAACCTATCAGAGAAAACTCGGTTAACGTTGGCGCAATGCAGAGGGTTGGTGTGATTTCTAAGTGGTGCTTAGGAGTGTGTGGAAATACGAACGTGACACCTGTCTGCAACATCTTAAAGCATCGGCTTCAAGGTTTCAGGCACCTCATTTGTGCTTCTGCACATTCCCTAGTGCCGTTCTGAGATGGAATATGAGTAGGGCCCAGCTAACAAAAGGTGACACAATCTGAATAACATCTTTTAGGGCTCTTCAAAGTCCTGTGTTGTTTGGTGTTCAGCAATTTTCCACACTTCTCCATACCAATCACCCAAAGAAAGACATGTTTTCAGTTTTCCATTTTTTTTTTTTTTTGCAGTAACAACTTGGGCAGGTGTAAAGAAGAACTGAATCTGTTCGTTGTATTGCTTCAGTTTATAACTTAACCACTGGACCAAATGTCTAGTGGTGAAGGCACCAGGCTAGAAAGCAGGAAATGGTGAGTTCTAGTCCAGTCTTAGGCATAAAAGCCGGATGGGTGACTTTGGGCCAGTTGCTTTCTCTCAGCCCAACTCACCTCACAGGGTTGTTGCTGTGGGGAAAATAGGAGGAGGAAGGGTTATTAGGTATGTTCGCTGCCTTGAGTTATTCATAAAAATAATAAAGGAGGGATAAAAAAAATCTAAAAAAAATGTATAAGACCTAGAAACATGTCTTTTATTGTCACTGGTAAAGGGTGTGTTTTTGAGTCCATTTACTTGACCTTCACCGTTTCTTCCACACCATTCTCCCTGGTTCAGCTTGGATCTTCTCAAATTGTGGTCCTTGAGCTAATGAAAGTCGCACACCCTTGGGCTAAGTCCTAGGTTATTGGAAAAGCTACAATTAGCTCAACTCGTACAGTACTACAAACCCTGATTCTGGTTTACAAACCACCATAGCTGGTTTCACCCATCTTCTTCACCCATAAATAATCACCTTTTGCTTAGCCCAGTGTGTAACCAGAGCCACTGTCTTTCAGCAAACAACCCTTATATTGGCTGGGTTTGCCAACTATTCAGGGTTCACATGTGGTTGGCTGGTTTGCAGCTCAGGTAGGTTGTGTGAATGCAGCTGGTGTGGTTAGTTCATGATTCAATCCATTATGTGAGCCCAGATAAATGGGCTTATTGGCTAACCTGTGCTTAAGGAAACCACGGATTAACACGGGGTAGCTGTGGGCTTTGCTTGGTGGGCCAACTCAGCCAATATGTGGCTTTTTCTCTGCTGTGTTTGTTGCAATTCACTACTAAAAATGAAGAGATGGCACCTGGTATGCTCTGGGGAAAGAGGTCCCATTTTGGTGGGGTGTTTCTTTCCACTGCTGACCGAAGAACTGGTTTTCTTTCAAGTAACAAACTGGCATTAATGAAACCAAGGGCTTCTTGTTGGCTTGCACATTTACTGGAGTCACCTCCCCAAAAACTTCCCCTTGCTTAAGTACATAAAACCACTACGTGTGGTCAGGAAAACAGTTGCAACTTACCAGGAGTCTGGTAGCACCTTTTCCAACTAAGCAATTTTATTAAATCATTCAGCTCACGAAAGCTTATGCTTTTTAATACAATTTCTTAGTTGGAAAAGGTGCTATCAAACTCCTGGTTTCTTGTCACTGTAGACCACTGTTTCTCATCCTTGGCAACTTTAAGATGTGTGGACTTCAACTCCCAGAATTCCCCAGCCAGTGCCTCAGTAAATTATGGTTATTAAATATCCATCTAGGTTTGTCTTTTAATAAGTTTTCGTGGTCATTAACTTGTTGTTATTTATTATTTTTATCCGTCTCTGCTACCATTTTCCTTCAGACTGTTTATAGGATCAGTGTACAGCATGCTGGCTGGGGAATTCTGGGAGTTGAAGTCCACACGTCTTTAGGTTGCCAAAGTTGAGAAACACTGCCATAAACTAACACAGCTGTCCTATAATATTACATATTTGTGTAGGTTATAGAAGTACTAATACAGTATTAACTAACCATAGTTTTCTTCCTTACCTGCCCCTTCCTGTGCTTGTGTTGTTCAGCCTTCTTAAGGCCACCCTAACGTGAATTTCATTTGCACTGTGTGGTCCGACCACTCGCACAGTGCAGGACCACAGGAGGATTCCTGCCTGTTGCCTCTTTCCACAAGTGTCTGGACAGAGATTCATGCAGAGACATAGTAAATGAGCCCACAGGAGTGGGGAACCCGGTGCTTGGGTTCAAACATTGGGGTTTGTTTTAGTCAGGTTTTGTTGAACAAGCCTCAAAGGGCTGGGGGGAGACCCTGGCACGAGGCACAAATCATCATTGATAACCCACAGTGGCTGAGTTCATCTACTGAGCTGAGGCACACAGTGTTACACACTTAAGAGGAAACCCTGATTCTGAATTTAATTCAGGAGAGGGAGGGAGGGAGGGAAAGAAAGGCGCTTTAGCTGTTGGAAGCTCGGGAAACCCTAAATTACAATATTTATGGAGGCTATAGAATGGTGGCTTTGAGGCGAAACACTCTCCAAACCGTGTCTATTCCCTTCCTTCCCCTGTGTGTGTACTGGGATCTGAAACTTTTCATATGAATGAGCACCTTTGCCATTCTTTGATGAGGTGAAATAGTTTTGTATTCCCACTTGGAGATCTCGAAAGCAACCATTTCCTGTCCAAACAGGAGGGGAGACAAAGGCTTCTTTGACTGCTGGCCGGCTGCGCTCAGTAGTCCTTTGTATCCCAAAATGGCATGGTTGCAAAACACTTCTAAAAGCAAAAAAGAAAAGAAAAGAAAAAGTTCAGCGAGCTTTTCCCTCTTCAAAGGTACACTGAATAACCAAGATGTGAAAGCAAGCAGACTGCAAAATGATGTGGCTTCCTAAATGAACTGGTGGCATTGTGACCACTGGAGTAGTTTTGAGTGGGTCTACCATATCTGAGCTGTAAAACTCCATATGACCACCAGATGGCAGCAAACAGCTTCAGAAAGACCTACCTCTGCTGCCATCTGGTGGACATCTGAATATTTGCAGTTCAAATCAGATAGCCCTAATCTGATTTGTCCCCATTTTTCCCCTCTTAGCTCTTACAATAAATTGTAGGCAACCAAAAAGTCTTGTCCTTTGGAGCCACCACTTGGCAGCTGTCTGAATGTTTCTATATCAAAATCTTTTGTATCTCTATTCAGAAGTCAGTCCTGTGAAGGACTGCAGTTTTAATGTCCCAAGAGGCAAACCAGGATGACATTAGAGGAGAACCTGAGATGCTTCTGCTGGTTTACACAGCACAAATGACAGTTAGTGATAAACAGGAACTTAAGCAGAATGTCACATAGGAAAAGGGAGGAAGGGAGAAGTAAAGACTATAGGAATCCATGGGATTCTTTTCTTGCTTTCCTACAGATACAGCTTTGGAAAAGTAAACCTAGCCTGAGAAGAATCTAGACAGCTACAAAGAGCTACTTTCCCCATCTGATGTCCTTTAGAGGTGGCCATGCAAGCTAGGAATTATGGAATACGTGGTCCATCATAACCAGAGAAGTTCAAAAGATCATCCCTAAAGTCATCGTCTACTGTGCTACCAAGACACATCTGCAGGGAGGTAAAAAAAATCACAATGGTGGTCATGAATGCATGATTGAAGCCCTACCCCTTTATACAAGTGTAAGTATGCATATTTCCTATTATCTGAATGAATCTCTGTTTCAGAAGGAGTAAAGCTAAATCAGAACAGCTATTCACAGAGAGAACTGACAGGAATTCTCCTGTGATCCTGCACCAATTGTGGGTGAATGGTGGGACCACACACCTTGACCTTTTTGATGTCCTGTGGATGTCCTGGCTAGACACATCCACAAGAGGAAAGGAAGTCAAGGGGATGGCTGCGATTGTGTGATTTAAGTCCCTTCTTTACCAGGATTGCATGTGTGATGCACATAAAAAGAGGTGGGCCTTTAGCTGTGTTGTGGCTACCATCTTGATTTTTTTGCTCCCTCCCCCCGACATCCCTGGTGTGAAACCAGCCAAGCTTCTATATTTAGAGACAAGCCATGATTTGGCAGGATGTGTGAATTAAACCCCAAAACAAGGGTCCAACTTCCTTTGCCTTGGAAGTGCCTGATTGTTTGGGGAGTCTGAGAGACCCCTTTTGGAAACAGATGCTCCTGACAATACGGTGAAAAGTTACATTTCAACCATGCCTCTCTTACAGCTGCAAAACCAATGGTCCCGTGGGGGTGACTGGGCCAACGATCGTAGAAGGGCCTCCGGCTTTCCTGCTTTACTCTCCATTGACACGCCATGGCAAATCCCCGGAACTCTGCCACATCCTCTTGGGGACGTTCCAGGGAATTCCCATGGTCCCAATGGCGCCATTGTCTCAAAAGGGGCTGCCTATCCCTCCGCTGCCGAGGCTGTGCCAGGGCACCCTCTTTGATGTTCAGTGGTCACCTTGGCCTATCCGGTAGTAGTCTGCTCCGGTGGACATCAAGACAATCATTGCCTTGTTCTCCCCCCTCCCCAAAGCAGCTTCCTTATTTGTTCGAGTTGTACTTTTCAGGCCTCCAAAGCATAAACAATCAGACTTCAATAGCTTGTTTAGCAGCCAGAGGAACTAGCGGTGAACTGCCAGCGCCATCCTTTACAAATACACATGTTCGCGTGGATGCACCGCAGGAGCACCCTGTGTTCGGCGTTCCCTCCGAGCAGGCTTTTGCGAGTGTGCAAAGAGTCAAAAGAAACTCGAACAGCCTGTTTCCGAAAGAGGTGCTGACAGGGACTGATTTCACTGGAAACAAGGCTCTTTTTATTTGGCAAAGAAAGGTTTGTTTGGAAGGAGAGAGATCCCTGAATACTGAATGCTAATTGCGCATATCTATATGCATATAATTTTGGTCATGGCTCCTGCAATTCAGAATGGTAACATTTTCTTCAGGAGAAAAAAAAAAAAGCAAACCTATAAGAAATACATTAAGAAAAAAACAGCCAAGCACCCCTTTAGGGCAGCTATTTATACAATTTGGGGTGGTTTTTAAGGTGGCAGTGCCTAACTGACCTTGCCTGATTCTCAAAAGCAAAGAAGGCTCCGTCTTTGATGGTGCTTGGCTTTCTTGCCTGAAACCTTGCAATATCCGATGCAAGAAGAGAACACCTTTTTTTTTAAAATGCTAGATGTTGTTATTGTACTTAACAGGGCAAATAAAAACAGTAGAAATGGTATGACAATGATAAAAAGAAGCAAAATGAGGGAGAAGATGCGTATAATATTCATACACAAGTAACTCAGCTCTTTAATATGGTATTGAATCTAGAGCACACAGAAATGTGATCTTTGTCTTCTCATTTCCCCCATACAGAAACATTTCCCAAATTGACCAAGAACACACGTTTTGGATGCACTTTTTAACATCTGGAGTTAAAGAGGCTCAACAGATTCTATTCTCTCAACTGATTCTCTTAGCCGACTCACTTAACTGATCCTCATGCTCAAGAGAGCCAGAGTTCTTCATAAAGTACCAAATTTCATATTTTTGGAATATAGTTCAACATCACATTTACATCTGTAACAACTATATTTGCCCCCCAAATTGTATTAACGTAAAATATAACATGTGACCCCCCCCCCCAAAAAGGATAATAAAGAAAGCAAATCGTGTCAAGGAGCCCTCACATTTCTTGCAATGGTAATATAAAAATTCAGTATCCATCTTTTTTAAAATATTCTTTGGGGAGTTCAATAGACATGAAACAACATTTTCTGAAAAATTAACTTCATTCGCAAGTCATAAGAAGGGTATTTAATATTTCTTAAAACTTGGGCCTGTTGATTTTTCAAGATGGGATATTCCAATTTCTTATTTTGCCGATCATATATATGACCAGTCTAACCTTCACCATGTTTGTTAGTTTGGTGTAACACAGGGTTCCTCAACCTTGGCAACTTTAAGATGGGTGGACTTCAACTCCCAGAATTCCCCAGCCAGCCTTGCTGGCTGGGGAATTCTGGAAGTTAAAGTCCACCCATCTTAAAGTTGCCAAGGTTGAGGAACCCTGGTATATATAACACAATGCAACCATCTTGTAAGAAAGGGACTCAGACTTTTAGCTGCTGTGGGGGAAAATGTCTAACAGCAACTAAAAGAGTAGCTCAGAAGATCATCTAGATCAGTGTTTTTCAGCCTTGGCAACTTGAAGATGTGTGGACTTCAACTCCCAGAATTCCCCAGCCAGCGTGCTGGGAGTTGAAGTCCACACATCTTCAAGTTGCCATGGTTGCCAAGGTGCTTCACATGTATATTGGAAATGTGAACAAAATGAAGGGACATTTTATCATGCTTGGTGGACATGTAAAAAAGCTAAAAAAAATTGGATTCAAATGTATACTTTGATACAGAGGATTTTAAAGATCAATATTCAATGGAAGCCAGAACTTTTCCTTTTAGGATTAATGAATAAATAGTTAGGAAAAAGACATGGAAGATTATTTCAATATATGATTACTGCAGTGAGATTACTATATGAACAGAGATGGAAAGATTCAACACTACCCATTATGGAAGAATGGTTGAAGTTGACAGATTTTGCTGAAATGGATAAATTGACTTCTTTGATTAGAGAAAATATTGTATGTTATCTACATTTATTGGTGACTGGAAGCCTCATATGGACTTTTTGTGTAAAAATGAAAAAAACGAACTTGTGATTTACTTATTTACTTACTTTTATTTATATTCAAATCTGTCATCGCCCATCTCACTGCAAAGCAACCGGTTTTGTGGTTTTGATGATTAAATAGGACAGATTATAGAAAGAAGAGTAATATGATGAAACTTGAGAGAGAGAGGTTAAAACATATTTTTACTTATAACTGCTGTGAAGAATATCGGAAGCCACTGCTTTATATCTTTTTCCTTTCTTTCCTATTTTTCTTCAAATTTTTTCTTTGCTTTTTTTCTTGATTTCTTGTTTTTATGTATTTATTTTTTAATTGTTGTACACCGCCCAGAGTCACCTTGTGTGAAATGGGCGGCTATATAAATAAATAAATAAATAAATCTCCTTCTTTTTCTTTTTTCTTCCTTACTTTATATTGGTTTGAATTAGCTTTTGTCTTCTTGTTCAAAAGTTCAATAAAATTTTATATAAGTAATTATTATCACTACTACGTAGGGGAAACTATTGGAGAAACAAATGGTTACGGCCAATTTTTAAACAGCTAAAGAAGATGAGAGCTATTTAAATAACATGATCCTTTCCTTTCCTTCCCATCTTTTTATTACAGCTTTAAGTAAAGGTTGAACACATTCTGCCATTTGGAGCCAAATCTTCATCTCCAATACTACAGTTAGGCTGCATCTGAAAAGGCCACATCCAGATTTGGTTGCTGCCACGTGTCTGGTAGTTCAACTTTATTCTGTCCATCTTACATTGTTTTTCTGCTTCCCACAAACATGAGGGTTGGGGGGTTAAGCTGGGTTTTGAAGCTGAACTGCATCCTAAATGTTCAACATTGTTTTGAAAGGGCTTCCAACTTCAAGATACCAATTTACAATGAAGGTTATAATATTATCTTATAATATTATGTCCGCAGATGTATTGACATATCATACAGATGTACAGCTTTTGGGGGTGAGGTGTGAACCAAGATGACAAGGTCAGCTACATATACTTGTACTTAAAAATTGCCCATTCTATGTGTCACCTTAAAACACTGCGATCCATCAGCAACTTTTGGAGAAGTTCTGAGATCCATGTCAGAGTTTTGGGGAGCCACCCATGTTCTGGAAGCCTCAAGTTATACAACAGTGATATGTAGAATGGTCGCCTTTCTTTCTTCTTGATTTAGTGATTTTGTCACTCAAAATAGGGAACAGAAAAGTAGGAGAAAATAAAGCCTGGCAGATTAAAACCTATTGTTATGAATTAAATGGATATTGGGTGTTTATGTCCCAGTAGAAAGGTTCAAGGCCCAGTTACAAGTAACAAATGCTTTCCTGTAAAATGTAGAGAGCCAGTCTGGTGTAGTGGTTAAGGCATCAGGCTAGAAATGATGCGGTGGTGAGTTCAAGCCCTACCTTAGGCACAAAGCCAGCTGGGGGCCTTGGGCCAGTCCCTCTCTCTCAGCCCTAGGAAGAAGAAAGCAAGGGCAAACCACTTCCAGTAATCTTCCAAGAAAACTGTAGGGACTGGTCCAAGCAGTCACCAGGAGTCAATGCAGGTAGTCCTCGCTTAATGACTGCCTTGTTTAGTGACCATTCAAAGTTACAACGGTTGAAAAGAACAGCTTTGCAACCAATCCTAGCATATACAGCTGTTGCAGTGTCCTGTGGTCACATGATTGCCATTCAGGAGCTTCGCAACTGGTGCGCATTTATGACCATTGCAGCATCCTGCAGTCATGTGATCACTATTTGTGAGTTTCACAATTGGCTTCCAACTAGCAGAATTAATGGAGAAGGTGGAAGTGAAATTGCAAGTCATGGTCGCATGTTGTCTCATTTAACAACCACAGTGATTCACTTAATGACAGAAGCAGAAGTGATGTCATAAGTCCGGTGTAGTCACGTGATTTTTTGCTTAGTGACCGTGGCACTTAGCGATGGAGTTGCTAGTCCTAATTGTGGTAGTTAATCAAGGACTATCTGTACTGACTTTAAGGTGCGTGTGTGCACGCGCGCACACACACACACAATGTATTACAAGTTCACCAAGTTATAAACATCCATTTTTTTACTAAATCTGTTCTCTAAATTATTATTATTATTATTGATGATGACAATATTTCTTGCACACCTTTACTAAAGGGCAGTACAAAATAAAAGAAGACCAAAAAAAGCCTAAGAATATCATTACAAATCAGTCCAATAAAGAAAAACTGCATTGTAGGGAGAATTAAGGGCAGGGAGTGACAGCAGCCTCAATGCGGGAGTCAAAAGGCAAGGATGAGGGGGCATTGTGATACCACAGCTTTCGAACACACGTTGAGGATGCAGTCATGTGCAAAGCGGGTGAGATTTGCATCGCGTTCCCCCACCCACTGACCCTGGTGAATGGCACTGGCGGAGAGATCCCGGGGAGTTTGCAACTGGAGGGCTGTAAACAGAAGCAGCAGTAGCTTAACCTGGTTCTGGTTGGAATAAGGAGCTAAGGAAGAGATGTGAGAAGAATGTAGAAGGACTGGAACAGGAGTATCTCCCCCCACCCCCACCCCCACAAAGGTAAACATGGAACAAAGAGATTTTTTTTTTTAACCAGTCAGTCTACATTTGTGGTCCAGTTGCTGATTTTTGTCCCCAGGATAAGAGCATTGTATCATCTTTTTGATCAACTCCTCTATCTGCCACTTGGAGAAATTCTAGAGGATCTAGCATTTAGGGGCAATTCTGTGACTTTAGGGGAGGGGGGAGGATTTCAAGTTTAATATGAAGTATTTCCCAGCAAGTTGGAAATTCAAACGTTATTTTGGCCTCTCATTTTTGCAGGGGTTTTCTTTGGGGGGTATGGTATGAATTTAACTGAATCTAAGTTCGGGGATGATCTATAGGTCAAGAAAACCACAGCTTTGGGAAAATGTGCATCTTTGTTGATTAATATTTACGACTATTGTATACTTCCCAAACTTCAAATAGCAGAACTTTGGATCTTTGATTCCTAGCACAACATTTATTTTCAAGAAGCACCCTAACTAAATTATCAAGTGGTATTGTGTTTAGAGAGAGGCCTTAGATCTTCAGGAATAACAATATGTTCATAAAAGTCAATTCGTTTAGGAAAGTTTCTGGCAGAAATCCAGGAATTTGATAAATTAATGTCAGAGTCAGCTTCTGCCTTGCATTCCTCCATTTTCATTTTAAACAACTTTCTTTAAAAAAAAAAAATCTAGAATGGTCACAGATGCTCACTGGTAAGTTTTAGCCATATCTGTCTCTCAGACCAGCCTATCTATAGGGATGTTGCGGTGGGGTGAACTTGGAGGAGGGAGCACCATGTACGTCTGCTTGAATTCCTTGAGGATAGTTAAGATGCAGATCTAGTAAGTAACCCAACGACATTAAACTGGCCTTTAGAAGTTCTTCAACAAAACTGTGAGCAGAAAAATTGGGTGGATAAATTTATCAGAATCTTTCCAAAGGGAAGAAGTGCTCAGAAGATGTCTCAAAGATAGGGACTTTCCCTTAATAGTGACCGCAGCATTGCTTTTGTGAACAATGCATGGGACTCCTTTCAGAGAAATGAAAAGGGAGACACGCACACAAAAATTGATTATTTACTTATTATTAAGTAACTTAGTTCCTATACCCAATCAGCCATCGACCCAGTCAAATCTCCTAATCAATGGTCCCGGAAGCCCACAGTCTTACTAGCAGGTCAAAGGTCGACATTGTGGGAATACAGGGTTGCCACCCACTTCCTTAAGATGCCTATCAACCCCAGCAGGACTCAATTCATTACAAGCCCCTTTCTCATTGGTTGGCCAGGTAGCAATAGGCATGGCTTGGCTGCTGCAGCCAATCAATGTTTGAGAAATACAGGAGCATCCAGTGGGGGCAGGGTTCAAAAATGGAAAAATAGCAGGTGCAGGTTTGCAAACTCCAGTATGAAAGGTGTGGGGTTTTGGTCACCAGGCCATGTCCAACATCTTGCAGGTGGATGTAGCTGGAGAGGTGAATTCTGTATTTCCAATTCTTGGCAATGCATTCTGTAATGGAGAAGCTTTTTTTTCAGCCACTCCTTCTCCCCAGCCTTTTTTCTTGGGGGACTAGATAGACAAAAACAGAGCAACTGACTGGTTTACTCCAGCTGTTGGATCCTGATTACCATTGCATGTCATCTGCTTAACCCAATGAAATATAAATGTCATTGCCTGTCGGCCACCCAATGCTGTCGAATGCCAAATGTAAGATTGTGTCAAGCTCAGCTAGTGAACATTAAGTGAACATTTGTGTCCTCCTCCGAAGGTAGATTTGGAATCACATTAACCCACAGTTCTAAAAATGCCATATGTAGCACAACAAGGTTGGCATCTTTTTTCTTTTAAATCTGATCTTTTAAAAAATCTGAATGCAGGCTTCCTCAAAACACCAGAATAACTTGTGCTAAACCCATTAATATGTCCACGAAGGTCAGGATTTTTCATTTCTCCCATTTTTTGCCCTCAAGCAAATGCATGAATGGGCTCCTTTTGTTTGGGTATAAGATCAAAGGCTCGGTTTGACATCAGCATATTCTAATCTTGTCTTCCTTCAGACTAATCTTGTGAGTTCTACCAGCCACATCCCTCTCAAATCACAGAACTAAAAGAAGAAGAAAACAACTAACTAAATCCTCAAGTTGAAATTCCTATTTATTCTTTAACATTGCAATCCAAGGCAATTCTAATTTACCTGGGAAGTAGATTAGTGCCGATTCCTGTAGACATTTGCCAAGACAATTCCAACAGTTCAGTGAGCGTCTTGCCATTGGGAAGAGCCCTATCAGTTGTCAGAATTTATTCATGCCCACTGGACAATACCCTTCTAACGTGGGCCCTCCAACAGAACTCCTGTTGGAGGTTTTAAGAATACTTCTCTGAAGGGTGACCGCAAAAGGAACCCAACAAAGGAGAGGAAACTATGTGAAGAAAGAACAATTTAATAATGCAGAACAATTTAGAAGAGGACTGACAAGAAGGGGATGGAGAAAAAAGGGAACCCCCCCCCAAAAGGCAAATGAACTATTTTTTTTCTTCCATTCAAAAGCAGTTTTTAATTTTGTGCCAATAAAGTTTGCAAAAGGGTCCTTCTATGTCTCTGCTCCTCCCTGTTCTTTGCCACATTTTAGCTGTTGTGTCAGTCACCCCACAGGCAGTGAGAATGGTCTTTTTTAAAAAATGGATTGTGCATCATCTAACAATTTCAATCACTTTATAAATAAAATATAATGATGAAGATGAAGATGAAGATGAAGATGAAGATACGTGAAGAGCTGACCAAACCAATGATTTCCCCACACTCAACCCCTGAGTGAGAAAATGAAATGCTATCATACTGATCAATCCCTACTCTCTCTTTTCCTGTTCCCAGGTTTTGTTCAGTTCCACTTTCATCTTGCTGGATTCCCATGAGTTTTCCTTCAGTTCCCAGAATTCCCAGCCAGAAGAGACGATCAGAAATCCATGCAGCCCCAGACTTGGGAAGGTGAACTACAGCAATGTTGCCAAGAAGTGCCAGTGGAAATAAAGAGATGTGTGCCTTTGATGCTCAGTTGCTCATAGGAAGTGCTCTTCCTTATGTCCAAGCAGAGCTGACCTAACTGGATTTGTTCCTAATAAATAATTTTAGGGTGCTTGGTCCACATTGCCTTCTTAAATACTGAGCAGACCCCTATATACAGACATGATTGCTCTTCTAAGAGTTCTGCTGTGAGTCTTGCTATTATTGATCATCACTTGTTATCACTGTTACTTAATTAGGCTCCTGATTAGACAGGAAATCTCTTTTTACCCACCATGGTCTCCAGACTAGGAATAGTTGAGATATGATACATGTCCAGTCATTGCGACAACAAACAGGTTAGGAGAAAGCAGATCTTTGCCATGGTGACTTGATCCTATAAAACAGTTTCTAACAAAATTGCAGCCTTCACATGCAGTAGCTGGGTTGTTATTCTGAACCCAGTTTCTTCTACCAGTGGGCAGAAATATGCTGGAAAGGTTTTCCTAGTGGATGATGATAGAAGATGATTATGAGTGCAAATAAGCTTCAGTTCAGTTAATCTTCACTTATCTTCACTCATAAATATCTTATTGAGGCTGAAAAGCAGCTCTCCTGGAGGAGAAATTGCTCAATGGACTCATTGCCTTCCATGAACCTTTCTCTCATGGAAAAATTTCTTCTAAGTATGGAAGATCCCCTCCAAAAGAATTTCTCATGGATTCCTCAAAGTAGAATGATATGCAGATCTAATTTTCTATACTCAAAATTGCAAGGGATCGGTGCCAGAGAGGTTCATATATTGACAGTTTCCTTTAAGATGCAAATATATTCTAATCATACAGTGCATAGATTCATAAAGAATCTAGAAGTTCTTTGGGAGTGATCATCATGGTCCTTGTGGGCAACCAATGTCTGAATATACACTGTTCTATGGCACATGCTGTGTTTTTTCATGTCCAGGAAGAGTTTTAACTGCAAGATCTGTCAACATAAAATTCTTCTCAGTTCATTCTCTAAACTCCACTAATTCTCTTCTTACTGCAATGGGTACAATATTAAGGCTCTCATCAAATGCTCTATATATTGTCCCATGGAAGAGATTTGTTGCAGATTGGGGCAGGTGGCAAGCATTTATTTACAGCCTCTGTGATGGATAGGTCAAAAGGAAATTTTCAGAGAAGACCCTCTGAGTAATTTTGGCATGTTCAAGCATATTGTTATTTTGTAGCTGTTTTTATGTCTCTCTCCCTCTCTATAATTAATTTCAGTGCAGGACAGTTTGCTAATCCACTGACACACATAAAAAGTACAAATTATAATTTCAACATGCAATTTCACAATGGTCCATTTGCATTTCAAAATTAAACCCATAATAAAAACTTTGGTCTGTTTATAATTGGACTGATGTTTATTTTTCTTTTCTTCTTTTTCTTTCTTTTTTCTTTTTGCCTTAGGGGGAAAAAAGCCAAATGAGAAATATCTCCATAAATAGCCTTGGTCATTGTTAGCTTCACATTTAAAAATGGGCTGCTTCAAGGATGTGCTGCCCCGTATCATCTTTTACATTTAAATTCGTCATGTAAAATAATAAATACTGCAAGGTAAATAGTGTAATGTAAAGAAGAGCCAGCATGAGGGGGATACACTTTTGGGGATAATTAGGCATTTGAACCATTTTGGCACCGGTGGGAAAAGCTGCCAATTGCAAAAGTGAATGTAAGCTTTAAGGATTCCTCTCTTGCATGAGAGATCACCAAAGAATGTTGGGACTGTTGGCTAGACTGGGAAGTCAAAAAAACAGTTTGGAAGGAAGGGGAATTCACTTCTAGAGCAGTCCCAGGAAAAATGGATGGAGGGATGGAGTCACAGGGAGTCAGGCTTAATTTAAGCCTGTTTTTACTTAAAATATGTACACACACATTTTTCTATGTACATTTCCTCACAACTATCTGTGAGCAATTTCCTCTAGTAAAACATTTTTTGTGTGCAGTTTTTCCACCTGTTTTGTGCATGCCTTTCCCTAAAATATGCATTTTTCTGTCCATAGTTTCAGTTCTGGACTGCATTGCGAAATTCAGTGTTGTGCAGAGATTGGCTCTCTAAATACGTGTCCCTTTGCACATAGATTTGGGAGAGGCAAATTGGGTCATTTTTTTTTTAATTGACCAGAAATATTTCTGCTCCAGTCCATAGTGTTAAAGAACAGAGGGAATACAATCCTGGATCCCTGAGTATCACTTAAAGCCCATTTAATTTTGACTCTACGTTCATTTATTTCATCAAAGCCATTGGGTCTTCTCTGAATAACACAGTTATCATATATGTGGGAATTTCCTGGATAAGTCTAGTTTTTTTACTGTAAATATCCTGACCAGCCAGGAATCTGAAATGAGCTAAAATGGTTAGTGCTTCAGTCTCTGAGCAGAATCAGCACCATCATCAGTGTCCCTGTGGTGATACCACCCAAGCTTCTTTCTATTGTCTTTCCACTTCTTTGGGTATCCTTCTCCTGGGCCTCTACACAGCCACCGCACCCCTCCTCAACCTTGTCCCTCTGTCTGCTTATCCCCTTGTTTTCCCACTACTACTTCCATTACAAGACCCAATTTGCAGCCTTCTTCTCCTTTTTCGGCCTCCCAACCTAGCAGCGCAATGTGGAGAATGAAGGTGTCTGTGTGAATCTGTTGGGTTTTGACCCAGGAGACCAGCTTCAGGTCCCTGTTCAATGCAGAGTTCCTGGTCTGTCATTCTCTCTCAGCCCTATCTACCTCACGGGGCTGCTGTTGTGAAGATATCAGGAAGGGCAACCCACAAAAGAGCCACCTTGAGGTCAGAGAGAAACAGGAAGAGACCAGTGTAGAGTTTAGTAAATAAATTAACTGTTTTTTCTGGGGTGGACGACAGATCAACCAAATCAATCTCCTCTTCAATATTCTCTTTTCAAAAAGGTCAGATACAGTAACCCTAAATAGCATTTGATGGAAAAGTGAGGAGAGCAAGACATGGAATTGGAAATAGAGAAAAAAAAGTGTCATTGCAATATTCCTAATCATTGACATTTAACTGAGATTGCATCTGTAATCTTTTCTTCCTTCCTCTCGATGGTGTTTTATCTCTCTTCTGCTCCTATGAACTTGTTTTCAGTACAGAATTATCACCCACTGGTTTTCAATTATCAAAATGTCTATATTGATTCTTCCATCAGTTTTAACTTAGAGCTGAAAAATTACTCATTACAGCCCATAGAAGGTGATCTTCTTATTAATCTGGAACGCCTACAAAGGCAATGTACTACTAGGCATAAAGAAATGCTTAATGATCAAACGTCCTCACAGGTAACCTAATCAACACTCCCATCTGTAATTTAGATCTGTTGAAATATTTGGATTTTAAACTGCTTTCCCCACCCCATTGGAGATTCTGGAGGACTTGATTAACAGAGAAACATCTATCCTTGTGGTTCTGCACTATCCAAGGGAAGCTAGTTGGAAACTGTTAACACTGTCTAGTCATCCCAAACGGAGCTTTTTCAAGAGATGTAAATTGAGTGTCTTGTAGTAAGGCCTAAGCAATACAAGACAGAAACAAAGCAGAAGGTAGAAACACTTAACCTTTCTCTGATCTCCATTTTCTGATCTCCATTATAGAAGTTTATCTTGAAGTCCATGCATGAACCGGAGGTCCATTAATGTATCTATGTAGTTTTCTTAGCAACAATAATGAACTATTTCACCAGCCCTGGTATTCTCTGGTGGTCTCTCATCCAAACTTCAGTAAGACCTAACTCTGTTTAATTTTCAAGCTCAGACAAGATCTTCCACCTGCTGAAGGGCAGAGGAAGCACCCTATTGCTGAATAAGACATGCCATGCCAAGATGAGATGTTTTATTCTGCAAGAATCTTCAAGATACTGGTATGTATGTATGTATGTATGTATGTATGTATGTATGTATGTATATTTCCCATTTGGACACCGCCCATCTCACACGGAAGTGACTCTGGGCGGTTTACAATAAAAACAACAAATAAATATTAATTACAATATAATAAAAACAGTCTAAAAATACAGTAAAACCAAATACATACATAAATAATGATATCTTCCAAGGTGCTGGTGATCGAAAAGATATTAACATATGGGAGCATCTTCAATGTGCTAGCCTTGATATTGTTTTTCTTGCAATCTTAAGTGAAGGATCCATTTATATAATATTTATTTGTAGGATTGGCTTTGGGGTACAGAGAAGTGAGTCCATGGAAGTTCAAAGCTAGTTCTCCTCACCACCTTGACCCAATGGGGTTGTCTTTCTGGACTCTTTGCAACTGTCACATAATTACTGTGACCTTGTGCTGAACAAAACAGAAGTGTTACTGTGGTGTAACTTCAGGCTAAAATTCCACAATGTCAGAATAAAGTTTTTCACCATTTAAGAAAACATGCACATTGATAATCTGGGCAAGGACAAACTTCAGGAAATGGAATGTTAATATAACTGACATTGAGTAAGTGTCTTGGCTATTAGCCAAAAGAATCAAAGGGAACAATAGGCTTTTTGCAAAAGGCATACAATATCATGCACATTGATATTGACAGCCCCTTCTCTAACAAAGGGAGAAATTAGATCAATTCAAGGATGCTTTTAGTAAAAAAAAAATAAAAAGCTTCAGAAAAAGTCTGCTTCAAGTGTATGAATTGGGAATCTTTTCTGATGTGAAGTGAGCAGAGACCATTCTCAAAGTGCTTGTCCTATCTTGAAAGAAGAAGGAGGGAAAAAGAAATGGATTTGCAATCTTGAAAGAGGGGAAGCATTAAAATCAACAAGTTATTGTAGCAAAAAGTTTTAAGTAATCAAGTGGGAAAACTTCTGTCTTGCTGTGGAATATTGATCTTCCATTCTTCAGCGAACTTAAAATGTATGCCGTATGTATATTGCGAGGAGAGCTATAGATAAGTGTCAAAATTATGTTCTGCGGTTAAGGCCACCACCTTGAGTCCTGCAGAAACCAAGTCATCTGCAAGTCCCTATGTGGCATCCACAGATCCCCAAAGTATTATGTTTAAAGAAAATTTAAGATTTGAAAATGCCTTAAAGGATCAAAACTGGTGCAATTTTGCCCCACAGGCTTCATGCAGCCTGGCATGTGAGACTACTGAAAACTCACGAGCTGATGGTCTCATGAGATTTCTATCATTTATTATCATTTTAAAAGGTTTGGTTCACTTGCAACGTCAACCAGAATCACACTGGGCATCTGTAAGGACCGCTGACCCTTGTTGTAGAGAGTTATCAAAGAACATGGTTCCTCGGCTTTGTTTCAAAGACATGTTGTGTATATTTATATTACAATCATTTCTGCATGCCTGGCCCAAGTTTGAAGACAGAATTACAGAAGCTGAGAGGTGGAGATATGTTGGATGTTCGGTCCCATCTCCTCTCTTGGCTGGTTCCCTGAAGGAACAATCAACCATACAGTACAGCATGAATTCTGAAATGTGAACAGAATCGAATGTACAGTGCACCAGTTCTCACTTGCACAACGATAGGAGGTGCATGTGCCAGTGTCTGCATGAAGTCTTGCCTGTTGAACTGGGGATTTTTTATTTGGTTTTGTTAATGGACACAGGAAACTAGCAGTCTGGAATGGAACATCAAAGGGAGTTGGGGAGGAGCAGAGATGAAGAATGTATATTTGGTATGACTGTACACTTTTAGTCATCTACATACGAATTGGTGCATCTGTATGTACTGACACTGTAGCACATCTAAAAAGGTGTAGAGCTGCCATTCTGACTTTTTTGCCCCCCCCGATGCTCCTGTAAAAAGCCGCAAATATTATACAGCAAAGTAATTTTCAAGTGATTTGCTACTGAAATGTGGTGGCTCATTTTTGGTTGCAAATGAAAAGAGCGTTTGGGAAGAGGTTTGCTAATACTTGGCCTTCGATTTTATCGTTTTCTTTCCAATGAAAACAGTTTCTTTATCTCATTGTAAAGCTTGAGAAATGGAGTGTTTAAGAGATGGTCCCACACCAAGCAGACAGAGAGAGATGTGATGTTTGTTTAGTTCTTTAACATACAAGGACTATTTTGGTGACTTAAGAGGCTTGTTGGTTGGGGATGTGAATGTGCTTTTGAGCTGATTCTGTTAATAGCTATCTTTTGAAGGTGGTTTAATTGGTTTTCCTGCACACTGCAGAGGGTAGGACTAGAGCTTCCTCACAGTCTCTTCCAACTTCACAATTCTATGATTCTGTTCAGATGATGCCGTGTTGTTGCTGAGAGGCCAAATAATTTGCAGGGAATGTTAGACAGATTGTATGATGCAATAATGAGCATGGATTTGAAAATTAATGTATCCAAGATCAAGATAGTTGTACCTGAATGGATAAACAGAGTGAACAATTGCAAGATACAAATGAATAGTGAAAAACTACCGCAAGGAGATGAATTTGTGTTCCTTCGTAGAATGAGTACTAACAATAGGAAAATGGATGGATTCATTTGAAGATATGAAAAGGCTGGTAGAAAGGTAGTGAATTCTGCGTGGTTGGTTGCAGGAAATAAATGTCAAAACAAGTGAAAATGTCTGCATATGAGAGGGCATTATAATGAGGTCTACCACTTTTTATATGGAAATGAATGTCAGGAGCATGTCAGGAGAAACATAAAAGTAAGTTGAATGTAGTGGGAATGTGGTACTGCCAACTTTTGAGGTAGGCCAGGTCAAGAAACTGGCATGACAAGGATTCCAAGAACCCTCTTTATAGTTGTGGGGTTGAGTACAGAAACTCGAAAGCCTTTCAGAGTTTCTCTCTGCCCCATCTTATACCAAAAAAGTCAGGGCAGGGTTATTTTGAGTTTCTTACACTTTACTCTTTCTCAGGACTGAGTAAACTTTTCTGAAAGTCCTCTTTAACAGTTCGCTCATTCCCAAGACCAGGTCTACATTCCTTCATAGGTACTTAAGATGTGTGTGTTGTAAAACAAGAAGAGAGAGAGGGCCAAGAATGAATGGATGCTGAATACAAAAGTGAGTGTGAAAGAAATACATGGAGGTAGTTCGGCCCTAGAGGGAGAATAAATGGAGACCAAATCACAGAACAAATGTATGATGGAAGAATGAATGGATTGAAAGGAATGGGGAAACCAAGAAAATTGTAGCTGGATGTTGCTGAGGAGACCCTCAGAAAGAGGATGAGAAGCAAGAAATTTAGAGGACAGAAAACAATGCATGAAGAGGCAGATGGAGGTCATGGAAGCAAATGCAGTTTGCAAAGGTAGAAAGATGTGGAGAGGTATACCAAACAGTGGTCATGTGGCCTAGTTTTAGTAAGGTCTCCTTTGTCTTTTTTAAATTTCATGCCTTCAGTTTCCTTGGCTTACTACATTTTCTACACAAGGTTGCTTGCCCTGAAAAGGAATAGCATGATGGGTATGACAGCATGAACATGTTAAACCATTTCTGGGCTTGCTTGATTGTGGCAAGATGGCCTAGTGTGCTGTTGCTGTTGCTGTTGGGTTGGTCTCTCCATCCCTTTGTGGGAAGAGTCCCCCATCATGTCTTCTTTTGCAGTGGGTGTTACTGCCTGGCTCAAGAATCAACATCAGCCCCTTGCTGTTGATGAATGTCAGGTATTGACTTTTTCTCTGCCTTTTAAGAAAGGTCATTCTCTCTATCAAGCTACTTTTATGTATTGTAAAACAAACAAAATTGACCAGATGCAGATAATACCATTTCAGGTTTCCTCGTGGATAAAGGAATTTGACTCACATGATATCTTGCCAGGCTTCCCTCAGTATTCTTGTAGAAAATTATTATTTCATCTCTTTTCATTCCAGCAAGAAAGCAATGAGCATCTGAATGCCATCTGGTTTCCTTAATTTTCTCCCAGGGATCATTTATTTATTTATTTTTTTATTTATTTATCAAATTTATATGCCACCCATTTCACTATACAAGTGACTCTAGGCAGCTCACACATAAAAAGCCATCATCCCGATCACCTCAAACTTGGAGATTTTCAAATGTTTGATTTAGGAGGAAGAAAGATTGCTTAAACTCTTCAGTTGAAAACTGATCCTTGAAACCTGCTTCCTACTGAGAATTCTGGGATTTGTGGTCCTGGTTTTTAGAGGAAAATATTGGCCTTTTTCCAAGCTTTAGGGAAGGGCAAAGGTGGGTAAGGATGGGAGAACCCTTGGCATTCATTCATTCATTCATTCATTCATTCATTCATTCATTCATTCATTCATTTTATATTGCTGCCCACTTGGCAAGTGACTGGGGGTAGCTAAGAAGAGTTAAAAATTTCATAATGTAAGACAATAAAATAATAAAACACACTGCACCAGGAACAAAACATGGACCTCATATAATTATAACAGGCTCATATAACATCCTGACCCAGCGCCTGGTAGAAGAAACAGTTCTTCAGGGCCTTTATAAGGAGTGGCAGAATTGGGGCCAACCAAATATCAAAGTCTGTATATAACCCACTTGGAAAATACAAGTTTGGTGAGGCAGCAAGAAATACAGGTGTGTTGAAAGTGAAAATAAAGTGATGGGGCTGAATGGATCTCTTCCCCATCAACCTGACTGGTTGCCACAAAGAAACAACGAAGTTGGGCCAGCCTCCATAAAACCAGTTCTTTGGCAACCCTATATGCCGTGTGTGTTATTGCAGAAACTTAATGCTAATGTATAGAGGCACAAAATCAAGCTTATCCTGACAAAAAGACACTCTACATGAATGGGAAATGCGTTCAGGAGAAGATCAAGAACATTCTTTACTCCTCCAGAGGCCAGGACATGGAACAATAGATTTAAGTTGCAGGAAAGCAGATGCTGGTGGATGGCTAGAAAGGTGTTTCTAACAGTAAGAGAGGTTCAATAGCAGAACCAATTACCTTGGTGGGGAGTGGGCTACCTCTCACTGGAAGGGTTCATACAGAGGCTGGATGGCCACTGCTTTAATCTGGAATCCTGCATGAAACAGGGGGTTGGTCTCAATGGCCGATCTCCTTGTACCAAGCTGTACGATGCTAGCGGTGTGCAGCAAATGCAAACGATATTGTAATGTTGCTCTCTAGAGATATCCTCTGTTACAGTAAAAATTGCTGTTGAAATTGCTGGGTATGATGTTTGGAGCAAGCCAGACGTTATTTCTCTTGAACTATAGATCCAATTGTCAGTTCAGGCACTAGGGAAAATCTGATCATGATTTGATGTGCAGCTTGATAAAAGGGTCTTGTTAAAATAGTTGACACTTGCAGCTGGATAGCACAATGAGGCTAACAGTGCTACAGAATGTATTAACGGGTAATAGGTGGTGAATAAGGATCCACATGATGTAATATAATCTGTATATGAGAAGTTTGGGTATGCTGGAATATCCTACCATAACAGCAAGATATAAAATCCATCTGATGCAAGACAAATCCAGATTTGGGGCATTTTAGGAAAAAAGGCTCACCAAACACCAATGCATCCTTCCTTCCTTCCTTCCTTCCTTCCTTCCTTCCTTCCTTCCTTCCTTCCTTCCTTCCTTCCTTCCTGCCTGCCTGCCTGCCTGCCTGCCTGCCTGCCTGCCTGCCTGCCTTCTCTCTCTCTAAAAAGCTCATGTTTGCAGTATCATGACATATTTATTTTTTTCAGAACACTAACAGGGTTGGGGCATCTGAATCTTGGGGGGAATGGAATTCCATAGGGCAGGTGCTGCAACAGAGAAGCCATGCCTCTGGGTCCCATTAGAAGATACTGCTTCAAGGAAGGGATCGCCATCCTGTCAGTTCTGGTAGGATGAGCAGAAACAATTGGAGATAGGCAGTTCCACATCCTATGTGTGTAGGGTTTCATAAGTGACAAACAGCACCTTGAATTGCACCCAGGAGAGCATTGGGAACCAGTGCAGCTCTTGGAGCAGCTGTATTATGTGGGAGTACATGGAGTGTCCCAAACCACCCACACCCTACATTCTAGACTAGTTGCACCTTCCAAATGCTCAAAGGTTGCCCTATGTACAGCACATTTCAATAGTCCAGCCAGAAATGACCATGAGCAGGGCACTCTGATCCAAGAATGAGCACAATTAGTGCCCATAAAGAATTTGTGCAAAGGTCTTCCTAGCCACAGCTGCCACTTGGTCCTTGAACAGGAGCTATGAGTCCAAGAGGACCCCAAATTTCGTGCTATGTCTGAGGGACTGCTACCCCATTTAGAAATAAAGATGGAAAATCTTCAGTTCCAGAAGGCCTTGGAACCTATAACCATCCAGTCTCTCCAGAGTTGAACTGCAGCCTGTTCTTCCCTAACCAGACTCATACAGCCTCCAGATGCTGGGAAGAACCTCAGCAGCATCAAGGTGGAGATGTACAACTAAGTATCATCAGCATAGTGATGATACCAGTCTATGCTGCTGGATGATCTTCTCTGCCTGTTTATAATGGTTATAATGATTACTTGAGTAGACAGTGTGATATGGCCAGGTGATCAGTTATAGCCACTGTATGACAGCAAACATAAAAATCTAAGTATTATACCCCTATGTTCCAGACTGAACTAGTTTAGTTCCTTGCCTAGCATTCTTTTCTTAGCTTGTTCTTCAGCTGCAGGTTCTCCCTCCACCCAACATTATCTTCAGCAGAAGGCTTGATTGTCATTGGAAGAAGGCCCGGCCATTGGCCCCATCTACACACCCAGGCATGAAGGGCCTGAGAAGTTGCCAGAAAACCTGCAAGGAGGAACCAATAGAATTCCTCTATCCTCTTAAGTTTTCTTTCTATATCTTTACAATTCCTGAGATAAGTGAAATATATTCCCATGCCCAGTTATTTTTTTGTGGTGTATTGATCTTATTTTTCTAGGTGATGAACAGAGGCTTCATTTAGCCAGTAGTTCAGAGAAAATAGCTGTTACCCTTGCAAAGCAGAAGCCCAGAAAGCTTTGGTTCTGTCCTAGGAATTGCTCACAGAAGTGAAACAAGGAGTAATCCGTTGCAGACTGAGAGAAGGAGAGGCAACAAGTGATAGTAATGCACCTAAGAAGCACATTCATGAGTTAAATACCAGGTGGTGGTCCCTAGATAATACTGTGGAAATCAAAGTCAAAAGCTGAGCAGACAAGATGTAACAATACAATAGCATGACTGATTCAAATGTGTTTAGCACTGGCTTTGCATTTCTTGGTGAACTAATGTCCACCAAGTTCTATGTGGTCAAAGATGTGATTCAGAAGCAAGTAGTAAAACGTTACTCCTAAGGAACCTTCCTTAGCAACTGAAGATTCCTATATTTTTCATCCTTCTAAATCTGGATAAAAAGGCTTTTGCATTAATTGCAACTTGGTGAGTTCTTCATTATGGAATGCCCTCCTTCCAGAATGCCCAGCTGGTATTGGCATAGGCTGTATGTGTGTTGGTATTATGTGAAGACCCTGAGGGTTTGTGTGTGTGTGTGTGTGTGAGTGGGCACGCGCGTGCATGTGTGTGCAGGTGCACACGTTCAAGCCATTGTTGAATCCTGCCTTGACTATGACTAAGATTTCAGGAATCGTTTGCCATTGCCTTCTTCCTAGGGCTAAGAGAGAGTGACTGACCCAAAGTCACCCAGTTGGCTTTGTGCCTAAGGTGGGACCAGGACTCATGGTCTCCTGGTTTCTAGCCTGGTGCCTTAACCACTACACCAAACTGGCTTTTGCCTGAAGGAGGGGTAATCCATCATAAACTGGTTATCCACAGCGTCTACAATCCTGAATTAATGAGTTATTGAAAAGCAACATATGGCTTCAACACAGCACATTGCCCCTTTATTCCTCACAGTTTCAGTTCATGGATGGATCTCAGTCTGTTACTGGGTCTGCAGTGAAATATAAAAGCTGGGTGGAGTTGGGGGCCAGCAATCTGATTTATGATTTTGGGGAACTATCCTTGGTGCTGAAGTCTTGGCTGCTGGCCGTGGTACTTGCATATCTGCAATTTGATAGCCTCCCTGCATTGACTTCTTCTGCTTAACTTTTCAGAAGGACCCAAGTCTTGCTCAGAAGTTATAGCTGGACATGGCATATAAGCATGGCTTAATTAGACTATGGTAAAATGATGCTGATAGTTTATGGTTCAGTGTGTTGTAGAAACCCAACCATTGGCATGGCATGTGGTGTGAATCAACCCATCCTATTAAACTATTTTTATTTGGGAATTACATGCTATGTGAGTTCAGCAATTACATCTATTAACCTGGATTTAGGGTTACATATCTTGTGTGAAACCAGTCTTTGTACAAGGTTTGGGGCCACATGGATAGGTTGTATTCCAGTGTACTCATTTACACCATCTCCATCTTCTTATCCCTGAATGTCCTATTTGTAGTAGAAGACTCAAGGGAATTTCTCTTTGCAGTCAGGTAGAACACAATAAGCTGTGTCATTTGAAACCCCAATAAACTGGAATTCCTGATTGCACCATGGCTTCCGTGGCCTTCAAATGGATGCTAAGGTATTCTCTGGCAAGTGCACAGGAACATGGACAATGAAGATAAGTTCAATATAATAAGATTAGGTAAGTTCAATATAATACAGTTCCGTGTCTCCAATAGACTGATTTACCTGTATTGCTATAATGCCTGAAAACAATGACATTATAATTCTCCAGTTCAAAATCTCATGTGGAGTTGGGGTGAAATCTTGGTTTAGAAGAAAGTGACAGTCTCATCCTACCTGTAATGGTTGGGTCCCAGAATGATAAGAATTCAGGAGATGGTATTATAACTGGCCCTCTGCAAGCTATTTTTATCATGAAAAAGACCCACCGGTTTAATGGATCACAGAAAGGCAGCAAAAACAAAAATGAGAAAGACTCCACCCTGATGTATTTGGGGGATGTATTGGCTATAGCTGAGAAATAGTTCAGCTGCTGGTATTGTCATAACCCTCTCCCTTTCTTCTTAATAAACCTTGCTAAATAAACTCTGTAAGAATCATCCTTGAAAAAAGAAACATTTTGGCATTTGGCAGAGGCCAATAGCCTGACAGAGGAGATACACTTATGATAATACCAATAAGTTGATGCTTTTATAATTGAAGCATAAACCCAGAATTAAAATCCTCAATGGTGAAACACCTTTCAAAGATGGTGGGTTTTAAAACGTCCTTTGAGAAAAAACACAAAGAAGTTAGTTCTCTCAAGCCTTCCAGACACAAAGGGTGACAATAGGGAAGGCTTGGCTAAACCTGCCAGGATAACTACTGACAGTTTTAGGTAATTCTCCATGAATGAGCTCAATCAGCATATGGAATAAGTATTCTCTCAAATAAACAAGGGGTAGTTGAATCAAAAGATTTGGCTAACCCAACATGGTGCCAATTCCATCAACTCAAAGCTTTATCACTCCCTGCAAGGCATTTTGAGAATCCCATTCCAAACTTGGGCATTTTGAGAGATGATTTAGGGGGTCTTAAACTGTGAAATGGGTCTATTGAGCATCTGCAAGTTTCAAGGTACCTGTTTTGCCTCTGAAATCCACTCAAGCGAAAAAAACAGGTATAATGTTTTTGGCTCCATTCATGGAGAGCTGTTCTGAAAACATGTTCTGAAGGCCACACTTTTTTCCACCCCTGAACTAAATGTAAGGCAGAACCAGCAAATATTTCATAGTTTCCATTATTGCTTGCTTGTCAGGTCTTATCAACCAACGGCTGTTGTTTGAACCCAAGCATTTGTCAAGTAGAGATTTATGGTGCCAAGGTATGGGTATTTTTAACTAGCCAACTTCCATTTGCAGATGCAGAAGCACCCCAGTTGGTTGTAACTGATCTGTGTCACTGCCTTTTTTAAGGATAGGACTCGACAAGGGGTAATGACATCTTTTGCCTCTAGGTGGTTGTAAGACAGAAAAAAAAGGTGCCTCTTGTAATTGCTCTGTGATGGATGACAGGACTGAGTAAAGTTGAGGCTTAGTTTTCATGCAGAAGCCAGGTACTTTGAGAGAAATTAGCATCAGATTAGGCTCCAGTGTATAATCATGGAATAATTAAAGCTGTTCAAAGACAATCCAGGGTTTGATGGAATGGGGCTGCCATCTTTCCTGGAGAGGATATTGTTTAAGTCAAAGATCCTCTTCCTCTTTTTCTTCCTCCTCGTTTCCCTCTTAAAGGCAGAACGAAGTGAGTCACCTGCAAAATGTCAACTTCCACTTCACTCTGATCCAGTGACCCAGTTCTTTTCTCACCCCAACTCATTCCATTCACTCTGCATCCCTGATGTGAAAGCATTTTTGGAGTCATACAGTTATCCTGAACCAGGGGATGAGGAGTTGTGCATTCTTGGATCAGATTCAACTGAAGCGAACTTCATTGTCCTCCACAGGAATGAAGAATGGATAGACCTACCTCTCACAGCCAGCTCTGGGCCAAGATAAGAAAGCTCATTTTGGGCTCCCTGCCTCTAAACAAATGAAATATCTTGATGTCTGATGCCTCTTGAAGCTCTTTGGAGTTCTCAAAGATACCATTTGCTTCTCAGCTTTCCCACTGGGATAAGCAAGAGGTGAGCAGGACCAACCATACACAATATTTGCCAGATTCAATGCTAGACATCTTCAGATAAGATTGAGAAAGAGTTCTACCTCAAACTCTGAAGAAATCTTACCATTTGGTTTAGATGATACTGAGTTGGAAATCTACCTTGATATTTGCAAGTTTTCTTCCTCAGAGAGCAAATTCCCTTTTTTGAATTTTTAAAGCTCACTTTATTGTTGAAAATGATGGTGAGGAAAAGGACAAATTCCTTATATAGCAAGGAAGAACGAAATGAACAGGAGTTAGATGGAACATGATGCATTTTACTAGGAAAAGTTGACTAAGGACTCTAAGCAGTTTATATATTTTGTTATCCCAAATCAACTTAGTTTCTGTTCTTTAGGTGAAACTCTCTGGCCAATTATACAAGAGGCGCATCCGATGAACTGAGCTGCAGCTTGCTAAAGCTTATACTTTTTAACAAACCTTTTTTTTTCAGACTCCCATAGAACGGGGAGGTGCAATGCTCACATAAGGTCTGAAACACTTCTTCTGAATAACGTTTGAAGTATGCACTGCCTTAATAAATATGTGCAGTGTTTGGAAACAAGCAAGCATAGACTAAGCCATGGTAATGCTTTTAATGTTCCCACAGTGTCAAACACCCAACAGCTTAATATATAGAGATAGTTGCCTGCAGAGGCTGCTGAGATAGGCAATGTCTCCTCCACTTTGCTCAGAGATGTTACAATCTCCTCCTGCTGTTGCAAATTGTCCCACTTTGCAGCTCTTTCACCTGCTCTTTAGACAATGCCAGCAGCATGCATTGTGTGCTCACTCTGGAAAAGAGCGCATGAGGGGAAAGAGCATCAGACGTTGCAAGCTGTGAGCACTGATCTCAATTTTCTCTTTGCTGTTTGGCAAATGGGCAAAACGGTACATGCCCAGGGAGGAAATTGTTCTCCCCATATCAGGGCCCTGGTGAACAACGGTGAAAAGTAGCATGCCTCTGTGAAAAAGCAGGCCGTATTGGAATTCAGAGCTGCAATCAGGCTGGGACCAACCCTGTTCAGCATTAAGGACAATAAAAAGAGAAACATTTAAATGTGAGATGTGTTCGTTTCTATTTCAGGAATCAGAATTTGTCTGCAGAATAGTAATGTTATTTAACATGCCTTTTTTTACTGAGGCAAACTAAGTAGCAAGACTAAAAGAGGGGAGGGGAGGCAGAAAGAGAAAAAAACCCTGGTGTGAAAGCTGCCCCTATTCTCCCCACCCCCCACATGGAAAGACACCATCTTCTTTGCTTCAACTTACTTGGAACGTCAACAGGTCCCTATCTCTGCTGTTGCAAAATTACAATGATATTTTTGTATCTAAGGGACTTCACCAGTTGAGAGATTTACATGGTGTTGGTAGACACAACTCGTGACTTATATGTAATGGATTTGCATGGCAAAAATGTGGGCCCATTCTGAGAATGTGGGGAGGGGGATGGACAACTGCTTTTGCAGTGGTGGCCTTGAAAGAGCAAGTAAAATTGGGGAGGTTGCAAAGAGAAGAGAAAGCAAAAAAAAAAAAAAAAAGGGACAAATCAGTTACTTCTGAAGTAGCAAGATCAAGGAGTTTAGCTCTTAATCCTCCTCCTTCCATTCACGTCAGGGGTGTCTGCAAGGTATAGTCAAGATGGCGCAACAGAAGCTCTGCGTCACATATATATAAAAAACAGAGCTTCAGTTGTATCATTGTGGCTTCTCCCTTAACTTTTTTTGACCACACCCCGCAGACACCCCTGATGACATTTTTATTCTGTCTTTCTTCTGGGAACTGAAGATGAAATACATGGTAGCCTTCATCCTCAGGTTATATTTGCAACAATCCTGTGATATAGGTTGAGTTAGAGACAGTGATTGGGCCAAATTTTCTTAGTGAGCTTCACATTTGAGTGGGGATTTGAATCAGAAATTTCCTACTCTTGGTCTACCACTTTAACTTTTACACAATCTTGGGTTCCTGTCACAAGCTAATACATGGAATTGAATATGGCTATTGCTCAAATGTTGCCCTTTCTTGCATGTTGCAATATGCTTCTTGACAGTTTTTAAAACTCAGCAACAAAATAACAATAATAATAATAATAATAATAATAATAATAATAATAATAATACATCCTGTGACAATACCTCTGACACCATCAAACAACATCTGCCTATCCCAGATCCTTGAGAAGGAATTGGTAGATGGATAAAAATGCCAAATCCAGTCTAAACATCTGGCTGACTGTGTGATCAACAACAAGAACAATAATAGCAACAACAGGCTTTTAAAGAGAAAATGCCATTAGAAAGAAATACTTTGAGAGAAGAAAATATGTTCACAAGTATTTACTGAAATAATTAAATTTCAAATTTAATACAGCCTTCTTAATAAAAATGTAAGCTAATGTAGAAGTGGGATGAATAATAGCACACTGTAGAAACAGTGATTGATCCATCTGTGTCTTCAAGCCAAATGCATAAATGCCAACATCGATTATGGTAAGATGTTGGTTTATATATGCAAACTATAACCCATGAAAATGAAGGGATGATATAATGATGCAGCGGTGACTGTTTTTGACTAAGATAGGAATGGCCTGGGTTCAAATCTTCGCTTGGCTATGAAGATTTTTAGATGACTCCATATCACTCACCATCACTTCATAGGCTTGCATGCGACATAGGAGAGAGAGTTCCATGAGTTCTTTTGAGCTGTATAGAGGAAGGCTAAGATGTACAATTAATGAATAAATATGAAAGTAGAGGCAGTAACGTTTAAATCTGCAATTATCAAATCATGCATGCAAGTCCTTATTTGATAGTGCAGACCTGAAAAGTTGTTTGGATCAGATCTTCATGACAGGCACCTGAACAAGTTGTGACTGGACTTGCTGATTTCTTCTTGTGACATGATCTTAGACCTTTCATGGTTCACACATACCTGGAACATATTCTTAGTACATCAAACTGATTGGTGTTCTAATAGTACCCATGGATATTTTAGGGCAAATATTAGCTTTTCCTTTGCATGTTTATTTACTAATAGTATTAGATCCTTCCTTCCTTCCTTCCTTCCTTCCTTCCTTCCTTCCTTCCTTCCTTCCTTCCTTCCTTCCTTCCTTCCTTCCTTCCTTCCTTCCTTCCTTCCTTCCTTCCTTCCTTCCCCCTCTCTCTCTCTCTCTCATTGACATGCATGGACATAATTTTAGTCACCCTTTAAATAAATAGGTGCAAAACTGGCACCCTCCATCCAGAAAAAAAAAATCATATCTTTCAAAACAATTTCAAAGATATTTTTTTACTGAACAAGAACTGCCTCTTACTATTTAGCTGTGTCCTGCTGCCATTCAAATTATCCAATATGATTATCGGTTTGGAAAATTGTCTGCTCTGCCCCTGACTATACGCCAGTATCATTGGGCCAATATCCATTATTCAAGAGTAATTTCAATGTTGCTTTCCTGGGGATTCCCCGCTCTAAGTATGCGTTGACCAGCTGCGTGTGCTCTATCACGTTTCCTTTATTTCACTCTGTTCAGATGCAAATGTTTCTGCACACCCAGAAAAAAAGACTTATGAGTGGTCCTGCACTTTTTACGGATACCACATGTTTGCAGTGACGGATGCACAAGTGGGTTTAATTCATCAACTGCTTAAAGATGATGGAGACAGGAGGTGGGGGGCAGAGGGGGCCTCCAACGCAGCTGGAAGTGAACGTTGCAGTTCTTGGCGTTCTCCACTAGAGGGAGACGGCAAACTCTTCCTTGCTCAAGCAAGCAAAACCATCATTTCAAGGAAAAAGAAAGATCTCTTTCTTATGTGTGGCAATGGTTAACTTAATATAGCGAACTCATGTACTGTAAAAATGTACCAGGAAAAAAAAATCCTGTAGATGCAGAAATGCAGAGGCTCACTTGAGGGAGAAGGTAACTGTCCTTTTCTTGTGAAGCAAAAAGCTTGCCATTCATCTATTATTCCGGGGGCCATGATCAAGATGTTGGCTGTGTGCATCCAGTTCAGAAGAAGAACGGAATATAAGAACTGATTAAAGTAGCACTTGATTCAGACAGTTAAGGGCCTTCAAGTTGTCAGAGCCCTAACCTCTTTTTAATAAACAGATTTCTCAGCACAATCCTCTGGAATGAACATTTTCCAAATGACAGTTTGCCGCCTTTTTTGTTTTTAAAAAACCCTCCCTGTCCTTGATTGGTCTCCTAAAGCTAAGCAGGATTGGATGTGGCTAGCACTTGGATGGGAGGCCTCAGAAAATCCCAGGACTATAGCTTGACTGTGAAACTGAAAAACCTCTGAGAAGACATTCATGGCCAGCCACTTCTCTATGGCTGCACAAAACCTGACATGGATAGGTTTTGAATGTGGCTTTTTGCACAAGTGCCTATTTGACTACTGGCAGACAGGAATGATAGATGAGAGGGGACTGAATCTCACCGGGCCTATTGTTAGCGAAATGAGTCTCTGTGTTGAAGAGACAAAAGGAACTTCCTGTTCCCCCCTTGTGCTCCTTCTCTTCAAGTTGTCATTTAGCTAGAAATGGGGGTTCATGTGTTCCTTAATAAATCTACCATTCACTTCAAATACAACAGTGTCTGTGAGCATTCACAGATCGCTGAGCTGGGCCCCTACTCTACTGCCAACTATATAATGAATATATTTCTTTTTAATGGGAACTTCTGCTTCTTAACTGGTGTGTCCTTCAGAGTCCTGCTGAATTCAAATCTCCAACTTTATAACCACCAGGTTTTGAGCTCACCTTGAGGGAGACTTTTTCTTTTCTACACTAATAACAGATTTTAAATTTTTTTTAGAAACGGCAAGCACCCCAATATACACTTATTTGTAAGAAACTTTCGAAGATGCAAGATCTTTGTCAGACCCATCTTTTGCATGCGAATTATCTGGGGTGCAGATTTTCACCTGAAAAGAATGAAGTCCATTACACTGACTCCATTCAAGGGGATTGCACAATTCATTCTGGTTGGTCTCACAAGCATATTCCCATTCAAAACTGTGGTGGAATCCCCCCCCCCCCATTCTTATACCCCTTTTCTTGGATGATGAGTAGCTTCAAAAGGTTTTGTTTTCCTCCAATCTATAGCACCAGGCAAGAGATAATCTCTCCACTCTAGACACCACACTGCTCATTCTAATTCTCCCTCTCTTAAATATTACAATTTAAAAGCAAGACACATTTCACTCTAATCATGCAATTAACACCATGTTGGGCTAGATCTTCTGCTGTCTCTGAGCAAACCTATATGCATCAATGTTTCTTTGAATACAGGTGCCCAAAATCTACTGTAACAATGGACAAACAATAAGATTAAGGGAAGACATGATACTGATCCTCAAATATTTGAAGGCTGCCAGGCAACACAGAAATGGACTGAAGATGGATCTTGTTGTGCATCTTGGATGATTCGTAGTAGCTGGTACAGATTTCTGACTCTCAGTTATTTCATAGCAATAAGAGCAATTTTATTCTACCTTTTGGCCTTTCATTTATTTCTAGGCCACCTTTATGGTCAAGAGGCTGCTAAAGCGAGCTTAGATATATAATCAAGATAATAATATCAACTTTAAATGAGCATATCATAAAAAGTTAAAACCTCTTCACTAAGTACTAAAATCCAACTATTTCAGCTAGGACAAGAGCATTAAGACATGCTCAGAAGAAAGCCTCGAGTTTATCCATTAATCTTTGGAACTGTCTCAAAGGCAGGCACAGGGCCTCAAACACCCGAGATGGCAAGATTTCTATAAGGGCGAAGCCATCACAGAAGAGGCACTGCTGATTTTTAAAAAAATGATTGGGATATCCTGGAGTAGATTTAAAACAAAATAGAAAGAAATAATGAATCAAAGAGAACATTGCAATGTAGAATTCAAAGGGTCTAAGCAAGTGTAGAAATGTCCCTATTTGGGCAAAAACTTCCAAATTCACAATATATCATTGACTGTTTTTGAGCTAGTCCATGAGTTTGGAGTGCTAGGTGACCTCCAGACATCCTGATTTAACTTTCTTTCTTTCTATTGATCTGGCTTTCAGAAATTTTTGGGGGTTCTGGGGCACCATGGTGTGGTTTTGGGGATGGTGTGGGAGACAGGAAGCAAAAATGGCCACATTTTGTGAATTGTTGACATTTTCTCTCTCTCTTTCACACACACACACACACACACACAGAGTCCTTGAGTAGAGCATGTTCTTGGGTGAGTACAGAAACCATGCCGTCTTCCTGGCAACAGTAAGGTAGTGTTGTTTTCTTGACTTTAACTGATTGCCCCAGAATTCCCAGGTGATCTCCCATCCAAGTAGTAACCAAGGCCAACCCTGCTTATCTTCACAGGCAAGTTGGTCAGGCTGTAGTTTCATCTGGGATTTTTGCAAAGTTCTACTAGAAGCCTCCTCTATTTGACACTCACATGGCTCATCCACCATCACAAGGGTTTCTTTAGCAGGACAGAGGTAGCTTTGATTTAATTCTGTTTCTAACTCTTGCCATTCTCCATTGAGGAAGAATATAGATTTCAGAGTGTGCAGACCCTGCCTGCCTTATCTTCTCACGCTGTTTAGTTATTGAACTAAAAAAAAACCCCACATGCACAAAAAAACCCTAATACACATTCAGAGACCTGGCAGGGTGACAATTTCCACAGTAAGCTTGAACAGAATAAGAATGAAACAATCATGGTTGAAATCAAATGCTTTTTACATGCAAACGGAAGGCAGGAAGGTAGGAAGGCAGGAAGGCAGGAAGGCAGGAAGGCAGGAAGGCAGGCAGGCAGGCAGGCAGGCAGGAAGGAAGGAAGGAAGGAAGGAAGGAGAATGAAGTGTCTGGGAGTGCAAGAAATTTGCTAATTCAATGGTCTTTTGTCTATTGTTTTGTCTCTTATGACGTCTTCTTGAGTTCTTCCAAATGCAGCTGACAAAGGTTGATAAAAAGGTATAGGGAAAAACATCAACACATTTCACTAAAGACAAGAATAAATATTTGCAAACAAACAGTCCCCGGAGACTGTACAAAAGAATCTTGAGTGTTAGCAAAAGGTATTAACACACTGATATATCTAGATATTCGTTTCTGCCAAAAAAATCCAGTCCATTCCTTTGCTCCTTTCCTATGCTCAGCATATATAAAATGAATCCATGGGAAACCCAATCATTTTTGGGGTTCTCCCTGCTGAATAGGACAATAAGCACCATCACTAGTCTATCTCTCATATACACAATCTGATAGGCTGGCTTTTGAATTAACACCTAGAATCATGAAATCATAGGGCTGGGAGGCATCTTGGAGGTCTTCTTGTCCCTGGCCAGTGCAGGAATAGAACTTGTGTATATATAACTAGAACATCAACAGTTGGCTCCCTTGAGGGGCGTCATGTGTTAGTTTGTGTTTCTGCATGACGGAGAGTGCCAAAATCATTTTGAAAAATGCACAAAATCTTGCAAGATCATCAAAGTTTGAAAGATTTCCCTGTCTTTCCCCCCAAATCCTCTGACTGTCAGTATCTTCATCCAAAATCACATGTCATCTCAGTGTGCTCCTGAGATGTTAAACCAGAACATTGAAACCTTACGAGGTCTATGTTGAGAACACTGAAATCTCCTGAGATTTCTGGCATTTTAAACATTATTTTTATTTGGGAGGGAGAGGTTTGGCAGATGTTATCTCAAGGCATTGCAAATGAGATGACATTCGTTGCTGACTCATCTTATACACTTATTCCCAATAGCAGCTGAATGAATGAAAATTAGTAGAAGATTGTTGCAAAGAAAGGCTTATTTTAAGCCAGATCTTTCACACCATCAAAGTTCCACTCTCGAGTAATGGCTCTCTAGTGTTTTTAGCAGCAGTATTTCTCCTTCCAAACCCTGATCAACTATAGTCCTCCTTCCCTGATTTTAGATACTCTTAGCAAGCTATTTTTGATATTCGTAATCATTTTAGTAATTGTGTCCATCCTGAGATCTACTGATAGAGGGTGGATATTCAAAACTGCCCAAAGCGTGCATTTTTGTCTCCTGCTGCTTGCCCAATATCTCACTGCTTGAAAGTGATTTTATAATTATGGATATTTCATCTGAGAATTGAGCATCCCAGGAGATAAACAATGAATTCTTTTGAAAAGGAGGAAACAATGACTCTGGATTGGGGCTTTTGATGGTGTAGACAATACCATGGAATGCTAAAACAGAATGACGCAAGAGTTTTATTCCAGAGCCTCCTGTATAAAAAACAAAAAGATTTACAGCAGGGGCCAAGTAGTTATGGGCAGAGGTGCTGAGGGAAAGTTGCTCAACCATTATACGCAGAATAGGAGCAGGGTATCAACTTTTCAGGACTGTCTGCAGGGAGGGGGTCAAAAAAGTCAAGATGGTGGCCACAAGCACAAGATCAAAGTCCCTTCCCTTTTTATGTTTGTTGCAATGCACATAAAATGGACAGGGCTTCAATCACATAGTTGTGCCTGCCCTCTTGGCTTTTTTAACCTCCTTGAAACTTTGGTTTGCTGTAGGTAACAAACTTTCTAGACCCGGCTCTGAAACTGAAGTTCCAGCTCCCTCTGCTTGTACCTCCTGGGGCTTTGGGACAGCTGGAGAAAGATCCCCCCCACACTTGTGTGTGCCATCTTATGAACATCTGGAAGGACACAGAATAGAACCTCTGCAGATCTCAGGCAGCACTATTTGGAGAAGGTAATCCTTCCGGTAACCTGAACCTCTCCCATTCTCAAGACACGTTCTCTGGCTTTGGGACCTAAAGCAGGGGTAATGGCCACAGATGGTCCTTACAATTCCTTGCATTCTATCATTCTAAGATTCGTTAACTGCAAACATCCAAAATTTCACTTACGAGAATTTCATTGAAATCATCTTTTCTTTGGCACTTTCTGTTAAAATTTCTGCGAAATTGGTTGAGAATGGTCTATAAAAATGTGAAACTATTGTTTAGAGTGCTAGGCTTCTTGGCACATGCAGTTCTGCATCCCCTCTTCACTTGCAAATATGTATGTTCTGTCTAAGCGTTGGACCAGCTTTGCCATACAGTTGCACTGTGAATCTGGTTTAAGAGCATCATTCTGACTAATTTTGGATGGCTTCCTGCTGATTTTTCTGCTACTGTATTTATAAATATTTATATTTATTGCACACATATGTGTACATGTGCAGTATACACAGGTTGACTTTTACATCCGTTTTGGTGCAACAGACGATGCTGTTCTATCACCAGATAATAATAGAAGTCCAGCTCTGAACTTTTGCATATAAATTCAGTTTTAGTACATAAAATCATGGGGGAACATGTCCTTCAACTCAGCCCCCAGAAAGGTATTATAAGACCTTTTAAGAAAGGTATTACAAGAAAATTACACTTTTTCTACTGTGAAGCCCAATGGTTTTCAAACAAGGCCTTTTCTTCAGGTACTTAGTTAATACAAATATACACAGAGATCAGATAAGATTTACAATGCAAATTTTAACACGCTACATTACACGAAATTATATAACAAAACCCCATGAATATACCTCTGAAATTACTTCTAATATTCAATGCATGTATACATACCAGACCAAATCTAAATGTATTTACACCTTCTATTACATCTAGCTAACCTAAAATACTTATTGGTTATAAAACCTATTACATCTACTCTCAGCCTATACATCATATAATATTCCAAAAAAATTGGAAACATAAACACATACCCATATAAAAAAGCTCTTAACCAACAGATAATTACAAGCTATAATTTCAAAAGATAAAATAAAACAAACAGCAGGCAAACTTTATTTCTTGAGTAAGGAAATGTTTGTGCCAGCCCCCAGATGGGTTAGAACTGAGCTGCATAGAATTGTTAAAATAAATTTGATAGCATCTCTCTCTCTCTCTCCATTGTAGTTGTATATATAGTTTTATATATATATAGTTTTGTATATAACTTTATTCTGTTAAAAATCCTTGCTTGAAAATTAATTCTTTCAAGTCAAGTGCTTAAAGTGATATTAGGTATAGGTTTTAATCTCTTAATGGGATACAGAGTTTGAAAGTCCTTCAACTCAGTATGTAAGAACTTCCTTCCTTCCTTCCTTCCTTCCTTCCTTCCTTCCTTCCTTCCTTCCTTCCTTCCTTCCTTCCTTCCTTCCTTCCTTCCTTCCTTCCTTCCTTCCTTCCTTCCCTCCTCCTCCTCCTCCTCCTCCTCCTCCTCCTCCTCCTCCTCCTCCTCCTCCTAATTTCATAGCAAGGCAAGAACATTCATTTCTTCATTAAGACCATAACGAACTACACTGTATTACTGTTGGCCACGCAGTCAGCCAGATGTTTAGACTGGATTTGGCATTTTAATCCACCTATAGAGTCTTTCCCAAGGACCTGGGAGAGCCAGATGTTGTTGTTTGATGATGTTAAAGGTATTGTTGCAGGATGGAAGCTGTTCCGAGTAAAGTTGCCTTTTGCAATTGACTGATGGTTATTTTGTCAATGCTGATGGTCTTCAAGGGTGCTCTAGACGTTTTGGGATTGCACCCAAGGTGCCTATAACTATTGGCACTATTTTTGCTTTCTTTTGCCATCGTCGTTCTACTTCTGTTTGCAGGTCTTTGTATTTTGTGATTTTCTCCAGTTCTTTCTCTTCTACTCTGCTGTCTCCGGGTATTGCAATGTCCACTATCCAGACTTTTTTGGCATTATTATTATTATTATTATTATTATTATTATTATTATTATTATTATTATTAAATTTATATGCCACCTGACTCCCAGGGACTCTGGGTGGGTTACAGATGATTTAAAACATGAAAACCTGATGACAGTAACAACAAGAATCGAAAAAGGATGGAGATGGCAGAATAACAAACAGGGTGGAAAGAAAACCACCCTCAGTCACCCTCGCCAAAGGCCTGGGTGAAGACCCAGGTCTCCAAGGCCCTTTGAAACTCCAGCAAGGTGGAAGCCATCCAGATCTCAGGAGGAACCTCATTCCAGAGGGCAAGTTTTGCTACAGAGAAGGCAATTTCTGGGGTCCTGATAGATGACATTCTGAGCGCACCAACTCTACCAGATCGAATCAGTCAGGCAGATCCTATGGGAGATAGTCTAATGTCAGTATCTATTACAACTACCTTTTCTCTGGATTTTTTTAATATTGATTGCGCTGCCAAGTCCTAGAAGACAAATTCTGCATAGCAAGAGTTAACATGACGCCTAGGGAAACACTCTTTGCTGGGTACCCTTTCTTTAGGGCTTCTCAAGCTTGGCTTCCAATGCTTTCTTAGTAGCAGTGTTCAGGGTCATAGGACCAGGAGGAAAGGAGACATAGAATGGAGGAATGGCCAAAGATCTTTATTTTCAATCTTTATTTATGCAGCGGCCATAGGAGGCATTTGTATTTTCTTTTCTTTCTTTATTTAGTGGATTTATGTGGCCGTCCATCTCACTGACGTGACTCTTTTGATGAAGTAATGTGTTGTATCTATATATTTTGGGAAGACATGGACTCCATTTAGGGGTCATGTGACCAGGGCTTAGAATGGAGAGGCCAGCAACATTCTAATTCCCTGTCCAACTGCCTCTCCCATAGGGAATCATTGGGCATGCAATTTTTGGGGTGGGGGGGGTGGGACAGTTTTTTCTCTGCAGCCTATGGCCACATCTGACCCATTTTCAAACTCAAACTACCTTTTGCTAGCTTCTTCCCTCACATCAAATGTGGTCCCGTCTGTTCAGATTTTGAAAAGTTATTGTGCTGATGTACAGACAGACAAGATGTAATTTCTGTCCAACATTCCACTGGGCTGGAAAAAAAACAAGGTAGGGAAGTCCTGCAGAGCCTGGTTTCTGGAATTCTTCCCCACCCCTTTACTAGTGTCTGTGTGTGTGTGTGTGTGTGTGTGTGTGTAATATATATAAATTATCCTGCCTAATACTCCTTCCTCCTCCTATTTTCCCCAGAAAACAACAGCCTGGTGAGGTGAGTGACTGGCTCAAAGTCACCCAGCTGTCTTTCATGCCTAAGGTGGGACTAGAACTCACTGTCTCCTGGTTTCTAGTCTGGTGCCTGTCTGTGTTTTCTTCTGTCTTGTGAGCAAACATGTTGCATCAGTATGCGTGATGGGTGCTTCTGCTGTCCCTGTGCATTGTGAGATTGTGTGTGTGTGTGCACAGGGAAGGGCATCAGGGACGGGGGCTTAGAATGGAAGAGACAGCAACAATCTGAGCCATTGCCCGACTGTCTCGCCCCATGGAATGCATTTGGGAATTTTTTCCCCCTGGGATCTTTTTCTCCACTTGGATCCAGCACAGTTTTTGAAGTCGATCTTTTGTTTGCCAGATTATCCCACCCACAAATCAAATTTGCTCCTGCTGTGTTCAGTTTTTGAAGAGTCCTGAGCCCCTTTGCAGGGGTTGCATTCCAAATGTTGCATTCCAACGTTTGGTTGGGTTGGAGAGAATAAACATGGGAGTACAAACCGCCCTCGATCTGATTGAAATGTGCCCTTTCACTCATGGATGGGACAGGCGGATTTCAGAGTCTGAGGAAATGGGTGGGAGGCAGCACCTTTTTCAGACATAATCTCCTGCAAATCCATGGCTTATAGGGTGGAGGGGGGCAAGATCCTAGACTAGGATCTGGAAAGAAGCAGATTCAAAATCCACCCTCAGTGGTGGAAGCTCACTTGGAGGACTTGGAGCCAGCTGCTGTGTCTCAGCCAACCTACCTTACAGGTCTGAGGAAAAATGGTAGAACAGACTGTTATTTATACCTCTTTGGGCTCCTTGAAGAAAGGCAGGTCATAAATCTGTCCAATAAATACATATGTTGTGTGCATGAAGGAGAATGCAGTAGATTCATTCAATGCTGCTATCCATGCAATGGATAAAGTCCATGCTGACGGAATTTGCAAATCCCATAGGAACTGATTCCAAATTTCCTGACAATCTTAGTCCTGCTCCTGACTAACTCCTGCTGATATATTACGGGAATTGTATGGCTACTTTTGCACAATATGCTTAGCTAGGACAATTAATGTTCTAGGGTCTATATTAGTAAACCAACTATGCTTGGTTAGCCTGCTATGCTTGGTTTTGATCCTGGTTAGTGGCTTTGTCACCTAGCAGGTCAAAAGTCAGCTCATCCAATTATTGTATTTTATCTGTAGGAAGAAGGATAGGTACAGCCAGTACGGTGTTATGGTGAGGGTGTTGGACCAGGGCTGGAAGGTCCTAGGTTCGAGTGAACCTCAGCCTTGGAAGCCCACTGAGTGAATTGCTCTCTCAGATCATCCTACCTCACAAGGTGGTTGTTAGGGGGAAATAGGAGGAAGTGCTACACATACGCTGCCTTGAGCTCCTGGAGGAAAGGCAGGATATACATCTAACAAATAATAAAGAATAATGCAACAAGCAGGACTTGAACTATTAGCTCCAGACAATTGCTACATGGCATCAAGAAGATACATAAAAGTCAGCTTAGACATCTGCAGTTTCACAGCCTAATTCTGGTAGCACTAAACAGGAAGTGAAAGTGGCTGTAGACCTTTGGAGACTAGGGAGTGGTTGGGGAGGGCTGCTTGCCTGCTGAATTTAACCCTTTCTGTACCTGCTAAGCAGGGCTTCTTCCTTCCTTCCCAGTCTTTTCACCCCTTCTCCATCTCCCATCTCCATCCTGATTCCCCCCCCCCCGCCCCCTGCTTTTCTCCTGTTTTTACCAGAAGGAGGGAGTGGAATGTGTTTATGTATTTGTCTATTTCTGAATGAGAGAGCGACTGGAGAGACAGAATGCACGCCAGAGTAAAACTAATTTTATAAATGAGGTACCTTATTTTATACACTATTCACTTCAATCAACAGTTATTAATTTAACGATGACGATGATGATTTGTGTGGATTTGATAGCATCTCTAGGTTGAAATGACAGGAAAGCTAAGCACTTCCTAAGCGATTGCTTGTGATTATATATTTTTTCCTGTTTACTTTTCCTTTGGGTCATGGGGAGGATCAATTTACTCTGCGATAGATATGGCAGTTCAGGATTCGTTGCATGGTACAACCTCAGAAAACAAGTCCATTCAGTAACCTGGTTCAGTATGTTGTGTGAATGCAATTTATATGGGTTCAGCAGGGAGAGTGGGCAAATTTTAAGGGCTGGTTTTGCAGCCCAGCTGACAAGTTCTGGAGACAGAAGTAAGAGATGGAGAAGAGTGCCACGTCACCTCCACAAGGAGATGCTGACTAAAGCTGAGCTCATCCAAAATGGGATGCTTGTCAGCCTGTCTCTCCTAGGGACGGTCCAAGATATTTGCTGCTCAAAGCCGAGGAGTGACAGTGCCCTCTCCCAAGTCCAGTTGCATCATGTCTAGACCAGCCAAATTATTTTGGCTCCTAGAACAGGAGATCCCACCAGCATTCTCCCCGCTTCCTTGACAAGAACAACACAACACGAATTGAGGAATAAACAAGTTACTTTCCATTCACAGCATCCAAAATTTGCTGCTCATGAGAGAGTCAACCCCAGGGTCATCAAATCCTTCTTCCAAAAACCCCCACAGACACTCCCAACAAATCTTACTTTGCTGTCCAGCTTTCAGCAGCTTTTTTCCCCCAAGCAGGGAGGTGAAATTTATTCGTCCCTCCTAGAGTGGCATGAGAGAAAAGAAGCGTGGCCCTGACACGTGTGTGAATTCCCTCAAAAAGTTGAATGGATAAACACTGACTCATAAACATCTTCAGGGAGGCAAGTGATGAACCTCCTTTCTTATTGACTTGTATCTGACATTGGGATTCAAGTAGCAGAAGGTGGGGTTGGGGCTGTGATGTCAGAACACATTTCCATCATTTTTCAGTCATTGTGCTTGTCAACAAAGCCTGTGCACAAGCCCCTGCAAAGAAACAAACTGGGTGAGCTTGTAGTGAGCAACGAGGGTTGTATTTCAAACCTGTCAGGCTGGAGTTAGTTCATTTCTACAATGTGAATTACCATAGGTACAGAGGTCATACATCCTTTATTTAAAAAGATACTCCTTTGTTTCAGAAAGCTGTCCTTTACGTTTTCAAAAATGCATTTTTGTCCTTTATTCTGGTCATTTAATTTTAAAGGGCACCACTTAATGCACAATCTTTCACAAATATGGGAAATACGGAAATTGAATGGTCTTTTAAAAATAAATTCACAATAAATGTACTGTTTGATTTTAGATATTTTTATTAGAATATGCATTTTTGTAAAGTCTTTCTTGGTTTTGCTCTTGAATTTTCCTTTGTAAAGCAAAGTTATAAACATAGACAATTAAAAAAAAAATCCTTATGAACCTCTTTCAGATTTGCCTAAAGGTTTGTCCTTTATTTTTTCCAAGCAAATATGGTCACCGCAACCATAGGGGCCATCTCCTGCTGAAAGTTATAACTTCTCCCAAATTTGGTATAAGGGAAGAGACGGGAAGATATGGAATGCTACCCTTTTGATGGGAAGATTAAAGCATTACTAGGAAGCAAAGCCATGCATTCGTAAAACTCTCTTCCTATTCCTTTTATTTGTCTGAAAGTGTTTTGAAAATAGGAGATAATTCAGTAGGGCAATAATCCAGTGGATCAGCATGCTGTTTAGCTTTCTCCAATTTAGCATGCTGATCCACTGGATTATTAACTCTCATCTTCTGTGAATAGCCATGTTGGCTGTGGAAGATGGAGTAGTCCAACATAGGTAAAAAGTTTGGGATGGAACTACACCCTCTTTGTTTTTGCTTTTACAGAAGTTTAATAAAAGAATTCCAGAGCTAGCTTGTCACAGGCTCCGAGCAAAATGTAAGTAGAATAGCACTTTTAATCATGTCAGAAAATTAAAGAATGCTATTAAAGCGAAGGGAGGCATAGAACAACGAAAGAAACAAAGCCCTAAAACAAAAAAATAAGCCATGTGTAATTTTTCTAATTTCTCCCTATATTGGTTTCCGGGTTTTTTTTCATAAAGGCAATTTTTCCTAATGCCTTTTTAGTAATCATGTCAGAAATTATTCCCACTTATTTCAGGAAGACTTCTATGCGGCTGGGTCCTTAAGCAAGCAGAAAACGACACTGGTAAAAATCTGATGCCCCCACTAGGGATGTCTCTCTTGACCCAGGCATGGTGTTATTCTTATATATATGGAGCACATTATGGATAGGGATAGGGGGATTCCCTCAGTTTTGTTTCCTTCCCCTCCCCAACGTGTCACCTGCTGGCAAAGGAAACCTCCATGAGCCATTCTCCTTAATGTGAGGCTGGAGAAGAAGAGATGTTTGGATAGCTGGCTAGATTAGCAGGTCAACTTACTTTTAGACATGGGTTTAGCTCTATTCCAGAAGAGTGCTAAACCCCTGTTCAGCTGAAGGATGTGGGAAGTGTTCTGCCACAAGAGAGCAGAGGGAGAGTCCTTTCTCTCTCACATTTCATCATGCAGCACCCCAGCACCATGCCATAGTCATGGGTCAGCTGCTGCTTAGGGCTATCTAGGTTTGTGAGCTGGAATTGGCTCAGACTTTGCAGAAACAGGAGAAAGCTCTGGTTGAAAGGAACTAGACTCTCCTGCTGCCAGAAACACTGTGGAAGACAGCGCTGGGGACGAGATGAAGTCACTTCCATGGGAGACAGCAAAAAAGAGGTTGCTGGCATGTTTGTGCCACAGTTGTGTTAGATGCAAGCGGGAAAAGGCTCTTACAACCGAGTAGAATATTGCAGCCTAAACTGAAGAAGGGTGACCTGGAAGAAAGGTGCATGGATCTTAGTTGCTTAGTTTACTTTGAGTAAGCAGAGAGTACCGTAGATTGGGCTGTAGTTCTACTAGTCTTTACTTGGAAGAAGTCATATGGAACGAAAGGCATACGCTGTATGGCAAAGGTTCAGCATGAGACTACAGAAGAACTGTAATAGGGTGTGCTTACCTATTAATAACTTGAAAGAGCAGTAGGGGTATATTATTAATAATAATACCCTTCACAGTGTTCAGGAAAGCAAAATAGGTTTCCACCCCATGACCTTCCAATTTGATTTTTATCAGAGGGGAACAAACGTTGGGAAACATCCGAACCCCCAAAAGGACTGAAGGAAAATCAAGAGGAATACTTCGTTGGCTTACGCAGAAGTAAATCCTGCCGAATTCACCAGGACCCCCACTTCAACGTTTCCTTGTCCCAGCCCCGATACGGCAGGATCCGGAGTGAGGTTGCGCTTCCACTGGAGCGCTGATTTGGGACTAAGACCCCCTTGACCGAACCTCTGTGATTGCCCCTCTAGTAACGCAGTTCAGAAGCGGGCGCTCGGACGAGCAACGCTTGTCTCGTGGCTTTCGCGGCCCCCCGCCAGCGCCGGACCCGAGAGAAAGGGCGGGGGTGGGGGTGGGAGGCGGTGGGAAAGCCACCGAAAGGGACCCGGTGATCAGCCGGCTCGTCCTTCCCGCGTCTCGACACTGCGCTTTCCCGCTCGCGCCGTGGGAACCGCCAGCGCGCCGCTGTTTACAATCCCGACCGCCGCACGTTGGAAAGCAGGGCGGGGAAGAGGGCGGGAGCGAGCGAGCCCAGCGCCGCCTCCGGACTCAGCGCGGACGGGGCTTCGCCCGGGGGGGGAGCGAGAAATCGTCGGGGGGGGGAGCGCGAGGAGGGGAAAGATGATGCCTTAAGGAAGAGCAGCGGAGGTGCCAAAGGAAGGCGACTCAGTTCCCCTCCCCCGAATCTTTGGGAGCCTATCCAGCTATATTAAGCGCAGATTATATGCCATATATATATATGTGTGTGTGTGTGTGTTCGTGTATACACACACACACACATGCACACATATGTCTATACACACCCGCGCTCGCTAGACGTATCTGCCCGCCGATCCCTTTTTCCCTGCTCCCTTCTGGCATTGTCATCCTCCGCTTTTCCTGCTCGGAGCTCTCTCCTGTCCCGTCTCCCCACCTCCGGGGGCGCTTTTGGCCCTTCGCCTGGCGAGCTTGTTTGTCTCTCCAGCCGCTTCGCGACCGGCTAAGAGATTTCACCACGTCCTTGAGAGAGAGAGAGAGAGAGAGAGAGAGAGAGAAAAGGGAAGCCACCCGATCGCGCCACGGAAAGAGAGCGAGCGAGCGAGCGGGAGAGCGAGAGCAGGCGAGCGAGCGAGCGCGTGGGAAACCAACCCGGGGCCACCGGCGTCTTTGGCGGCGTCCGCGCCCCCTTTCCCGGTTCCCGGCCGAGCGGGGGGGTCCGGCGGCGCGACACCTCCCTGGGCCCGAGGAGAACCAAGCCAGCCGGGTAGGTGGCGTTGCAAAAGCGGAGCGTCCGGTGGCGAACAACTTTCGGGGCTCGGCTCGCCGATTGGGGAGGGGGTCGCGGTGAGCTCGCCCCTCGCCGGGCGGCGCTTCCTCCGCTGAAGACGGTCGCCTGCTTCCGAGGGAAAGGCTGGCGGCGGGAGATGCGGAGATCCAGCGCGCTCACCGGGCGCGGGCGGGGGCCAGAGGGGGAGCGGCGGCCGGCGCGGCCAGGTGAGGCGCAGCACCTCGCGCCCCGCGCCCCCGGAGAGGGTGTGCGCCGCGGCCAGAAGGGCGAGCACGTCGCGCCAATGGGAGCCTTGGCAGGGCGCTTCAAAAACTTCGCCGATGCGCTTGTCCCGCCTCCCCGCCTTGGTACAAACCCAGATTTGCTGCACGTGTCTGGGGCGAAAGAGTGAGGGCGGCGGCGGGGGAGCGTTGCCTCCTCGCTCTTTGCTCCCCCCCCCCGCGTTATTTGGTGGAAACGGGGGGCGGCTTCTCCGGATTGTTGGCCTATTCCAGAGAGCGACTTCGCTGCTGGGCAGCCTCGTGGTTTTGTCTGCCTCGTGGAGAAGGGGGGCTGTGGGGGGCGGGGATAGAAAGGTGAGCGGCTGAAGGTGAATCACCCATCCACCAACTTGCACCCTTCCATCCTTTTAACTGTCTCGGTTTTGTGTGAGTCCGCGACGGACATACGGACGCGTCTCTTGGCGTCGACCCCCCTCCCCCGACCGGCAAATACACCTTGGCCGATGACAAACATATTGAGGCTCTGAGGAAAAAGCGTTTCTCGGTCTTCTAAATCTGAATGTCGTTCAGACGATTCTGTTGATCCTCGGATGTATCTGAAGGAAACCCACCGTAAAAAAAAAAAAAAAAAGTATTGTTTACATGTTTTTCCAGTCAGGAATAACCTTCCGTTACGAGTTTGCTCGTGATGACGATGATGATGATAATGTAATGCCCTCGTTCCTCCTTAAAAACGCCCAGGCTTCCTGAGGAAAGATTCTCCCAGACAGTCCTTGTGCAGCTGTTCTTCTCCTCCCCTCAATGGAGGGGGGGGGGGAACTGCCCCAAACTTAAGAAGCTTTCTTTTCTAAATCTCCGGAGCAGAGGAGCTGTTGCACGCGGAGCGCTTAAACTTTCCAAGCTGATGCCCGAATGAGGAGAGCCGGCGCGAAAGTTGCCTTTGCAAACAGAACTTTTTAAGAACTTTCTGCTAACCCAGGATAGGGGAGCCTAGAATAACCGCTGGGCTTGTTTGTCAAGAGAAGAACGTCAACAGATATCCCCCCTGGGATTTCTGCTTCAACTCTGCGCTCCTGCCAAGGGCAGAACCGACTGCAGTCTGTGGGATTGGAGTGTGGGAATTTGAAGAGAGCAACGTCTTCTTTGCCTGTTCATAAATAACGCCAGCCGTAGAATCTCCAAGGATCTTTATTTTTAATTTTTGCTTCCCCATAATAAGGTTCTATCAGCCCCAGCAAAGCTGTGATATTATTATCAGATATCAGCAGAGTCGTCGGCATCGGGCAGCATGCAAATTTAATTCATCATCATCATCATCATCATCATCATCATCATCATCATCATCACTATTATTATATGTTTCAGCTAATTTCTGGGTGCAACGGCCGTGAGGAATGGCAGCTATTAGAGGAGGCTTGTTCTGGAGGAGAAGACTGCACTTTTCTCTCTCTTTTTGTTTTGCTTATAAAAGTCTTGATAAGTTAGAATCTCGGTTCTTTTTCAGAAAAACAAAGAAGCAAAAATGAACCCCAAATTTGAAGCGTTTTGTATAGATATTAAATACAAAGATATTAAGCATTCTCTCCAGTTTTTTTAGGGCTGGACTATCAGTAGTTATGAGCTAGGACAGTTAAATGAAATGTTCTTTGAATAGTGGATGTTAGGGTCAAATGATTGATCAGGGCTGTTGTGTAAGTGCCATCCTTGTGAACATCCTTAAAGGCATATTTACAGTTTTGGACACAGTTTTGGAATACACTGACCTCTGAATTGATCTCGCTTTTCTTAAGAATGTTATATTAAACCCTGTTTGGCTTTCAGGGGCTTCTTCTGAGTGTTGATAAATCTGTTGAGCAAAAGTTTTATGGTTCTCCCTCCAGCTGACTGAAACTTATTCTGAAACTTGCCTAAAATCTCCAAGAAATATTTAAAATCTTTTTTCCTCTGGGCTTTTTATAATTCAGATTCTATGAAAACATGAAATTATCATCCTTAACCAGTATCTTTATTGGGTTAAAAAAAAAGAAGAAGAAAAGGATGCTTGAGATTCTTGCATTTCGGATTTATGAAAGCTCTTGTTTTCTTCTACAGTTATGCAGGATTTGTTAATATAAAAAATAAAATAAAAAGTGCATAATTATGCAAAATATGTTTGCAACTGTTGAAATTGCGTTGCAAAGGGGAAAAGATGTCGATATTTTGGATAGGATAGCATTCAGCAAAGTTAAAAGGAAGTGGCCTGTTGGCCAGTTTTTGATAATTATAATCCTACAAAATTGGAACACGGAGCTCCCTCAGGGGTTGTGCATTAACAATCCCTCATTTATACTTTGGGTCAAAAGGCAGGCTAATTCAGTTGTCTGCCACATATTGGTTGAAAATTTTACCCTTTTATGATACAAGTGATATCTGCACTTTCAAATTCACTCACTTGGGTTTGCCATGTGGTTTTGAAACTCCCCCAGTGTGGTTTAAGAGAAAGTTGTACCCTGCCATATTTCTTATTATCTCATTGCAGAATTGAATGTTGGCTTGTTTTTTTTTTTGTTTGTTTGCAAAGACCCATAGACTGTCTAAGTCAGTGTTTCTTAAAGTGTGGTCTGAGGACCGCTGTGGGTGCCCCAAGACCCCTCCAGGGGTCCGTGACATGAACATTATTTGCCAGCCCATGTTGAAAAGTAATGTTAAAAACCATCAAACACTCACGAGAAGTGGTAGTGGCAGCAAATGCATCACTTTTTAATATGGCAAATATAAATAAATATAACTCAAAGTGGCTTAAATTTTTAAAAATGGGAAGGGGTCTTGAGAGAAAAAAGTTTGAGAAATGCTGGTCTAAGTGAAGCTCTTCCATCTTTCACCCAATTCCTGATTTCTTCGCAGACTTTGGGTCTGGCATCAGGGATATATTAGTTGGAGTCCCATAATAGTCATCACTTTATTGCTGAATTAGCCCATTTTCATCATAAATGAACCCAAAAGATTGAGTCTATGCCACACATGAAACCACTTTAGCATACAGAAGACCTAACCGTGGTTGAAATGAACCAAGTTTAGCCAGTGTGAATGTGGCTGCTTGGTCTTTAATTGAGCTTGGGCAAATGTGCTGTATGAACACAACCACAGAACTTGTTTGTAATGTCATCTCTTAGGATAGTAGTTCTATTTCCCACCAATGGTTGTTTGAGGAGAAAAATAGGGATTCTTCTAAATATGGTTGTGAGGGATCATGTTCATTGGTCTGTCCACTGCCTTCAGCATCTGAGGCCTGGCCCCAAGTGGTCAGTAGTCCCAAAGACACCGAATTGAGTCTTGTCTTTTGATCTCCACAATGACCACTCGCTTCTTTGCATTCCTTCTTTGTTCTGAGTTGCACCATATTGTGTCCAGCACGTTCCCCAGTGTGAAGTTTGTCTTTTGTTTTAATGCGCTCCTGGATTTGTTTGCTGTTCATTTGGATTCTCATTATATTGGTTGCGTGATCCCATAATTTTAAGTGGGTGGGGCTGTACTTTAAAATTTTACATCTGTTTAAGCCCCAGATTGGGTTCAGTTCTCAAGACAGCCCCACCCTCATCTCCTGCCTCAATATTATTGGACTGCTGCTCAGCATAATCTCTTCTGACTTGATCTGTGCTGGATCTGGATGGTGGAAACTAAACATCTGAAGGTTGCTAATCTGTGGCAGCATACTGGCAATTGTCTGAAACTACACCTGTGTGTCTTGTGATGCTAGGAATTGCAACCAAATTTTGCTAAAGGATTGCTTCTTTACTTTGAACAAGTACAAGTGAAGAAGTTCAGATGCTTGAAGAATTGTTCTTTTTGCCCATTTAGCAGAAGTATATTTTAAAAATAGATTTGGGGCTGCAGTGGTTTCTATTGGATTGTTCACCTTTGATTTCATGTATACTTATTTATTTTAATGAAGCTGATTGTGGTTTTACCCATTAAGAACTGTGCTGTGATTTGTTCATATTTATAGAAAACCTGTTCAGCATCAAACATAATCATTCCATTTGTTTTACGCTAAATGCTTCACAGTTGCAGTTAGTTGGTTTATTTTTATAACGGACATAAATATCAGATCTGTACATGTAAAATTATTTTATTGTTCTCAGAATGGCAGTGCTTTACAAATGTTGGACTATAAATTGACTGGTCAATTGTTCAAAAAATTTTTATGACAGGGGAAAGAACCAAAGCCTATATGGTGCCTTAATGATAGGCAGTCTTCTTGTAACGTAAATGTTTACAGACTGAATGCATGATTTTCTCATGGCTGTCAAGAGAAAAAATATCGTAAACAGTGGGATTCAAAATATCTGAAATGCAAAGGGCCCAATTTGAGGCATTCCTGTGTGAAGCTCGAGAAGGAAGTACAGTAGGTGGGCCAGGACAAAGATCCAGTTTGATTCCATTTGAAAATGAAATGTATTAACTATAGCATTTCTGGTAAAGTTATTTAAATTAGCTGCAGCTAATTCTCCTTAATAACATTAATACAATTAATTAATTGCAATTAATGATCATTCATCCACAAGTATGTAATGATTTTCCTCTTCTGTTCTATTGTAAACTGCAATTCAGTAGCACAACTGATTTGTAGTTGTAGTTTGCAACCCTCTGTTCTAGTGGGTTTAGCAAAATGTCCTGTATTATGGCCTTTGAGACAATGTAGGAAAAAGGACTTTATAGTAGAGGGAGCTTCAGGTTCTGTAGGCAAGACATTTTGAAGTCATGATGGTCGTAAGGAATATTTTAGATTGCATTCACACAGCACGCTTAGCCTGGTTACTAAATTAACCCGATTTCTCTTGAATAAAAACACTAACGAAACAAGCTTGGTTTGCTCAAGTACTGTATATCATACTACCCATATGAAAACCATAAGAATTGTCTGTTGGGTAAAGGCAGCTGCAGGATCTTAATTGATTGGTTAAACACAGCCCATTTTGCACAGAACAGAATACATGTCTGCTGGGCTTCAAGGTTGCCCTTAACAGGCCCCTCATATTGTGCTTCCATTCTGGACCTTGAAGATCCCCATCCATGCCCATCCATGTGGCTTTTTTTATGGTGGCCTCGCTGTTTGAAGCAGCTTTGCTTATTTATTTATTTTTTCACATTTATATATGCCGCCCATCTCACTATACAAGTGACTCTTACTGGATTGTTTTCCTCCCTGCGTCCCCAAAAAGAATAATTAGAATGTTAAAAAAGGAATTCAGCTGGCTTGTTAGTGTCTCATTCTGTGCCTGGTTTTCAGCTGATTCTTTTTACTTGGTGTTTGAACTGTTCTGGGTGATTATCGTGTGGCGTTTTTATTGACATAAGCCTCCCTGAATACTTCGATGAGTAGGAGAGAGCGAGCTATAAATATATTTACAAAGCAGCCATATGGAGAGGGGAAACCGAGAAACTAAGGCAGAAGGATGGCCTTTTTCAAGACCTTGTAAATCTTGCTAGGAAGGCAGAAGGATGGACCGCCCCCCTCCCATCGATTGCAAAGAACGACAAAAACTATTCCTGTGGCAAGGCCTTTCTAGTTAGATCATTGCTGGAAGGACATGGGGGGGGGCTTTGGGTTATGTGGGTCGGTAGCCTGTTAAAAGAGCACCCAGTGCAGACTTTGGGTAGCGATGGGCTTCTTCCTATCTCGGAGGAGAAGAACCCCTCCTCCCCAAAACCCCTACCCCCTGAAATGCTTCTCAAAGGCTGAAAGACAGCAGCCTGAACAAATCAAGGCTTAATGTCATTTCTGTTTTTGTGGTCTGTGGTGCTTAGGACTTGTTGGAACATTCCTGGTCATTTCTATTTAAGTTTAGCCCCCCTCGTGGGTGACTTCATGGACTACTCCCATGTAGTGTTCATGGCAACAAACATGGAATTAGTTTGCGTTTGCTTGCTTACAGAGATGTAAGGAAAGAAGATCATTGGAGGTTATGTATTATTAAGGCATTGAATAAAATAGATATCTGTAAATGGAGAAAGTGCCTAATAGTTGTCATTCATTCAAATGCCTTTGCATTTATTGGCAGTAGTGTTGGGGAGGGGAATGGGGGTAGGTCAAAATTACCAAAGCTGTAAGCCCTGCCCTTTTCATATGTGTTTTGGGATGTTGTGTGCAGGTACAAAAAGGACAGAGCTTGGGCTGTGATGTTGCAACACAGCTTTCATGCTTTTGATAAAAGCAGCCAGAACTTGCAAATGTCACTGCCCCATTGGTTAGACCAGTGTTTCTCAACCTTGGCAACTTTAAGATGCGTGGACTTCAACTCCCAGAATTCCCCAGCCAGCAACTGGCTGGGGAATTCTGGGAGTTGAGGTCCACGCATCTTAAAGTTGCCAAGGTTGAGAAACACTGGGTTAGACATCAGAAGGCATGATAGACAGTGTTCAGGTTATTCTTTGATAGAAAAGGAAATTAAGGGGAATGGTCCCTGGAGAGAGGTAATTGCTCCCCTGATCTTTATCTTACAATAATCAGGGAAAAGCTTTCTCCTTCAAACCATACAGTAAAACTTCAATTTAACCATTTGGAGGGACAGGGTGTTTGTTTGTTATGTCTGGATATCTGTTAAATCCAAAACGTTTTGTCATTTGCCGTGATTTACATCGCTGAGTAATGATGTCATTACCCAAATGATGAAAAATATGTGATATGCCTCAATTCGCATGATTTGCGCCAGTGATGGGACTTAAGTCAGTTTATCGATTTATTTCATTTGCTGAATGATGTAAATTTCATTGCGTTGTTGCAGGGGGCATGTCCAAGAGGAAATGTGGTCAGTTGCATCTGAAGTCCACTAAATGGGACTCCATTTAATTGAGGTTTTATTGTATTTTGAATGATCATTGCTCGTAACTCTGATAGCCAATCTTGAGTCTTTCAGGCCAGAGCGCAACACAGCATTTCAGTGAGAACTGGGCACCAGAGTTCTGAAATTCACCACCAAATTGTGGAGGAGAAAAGAGTAACTTTCCCACAATTTCTTTTTTTTTTTAATAAATTTTATTAAAGATGTTACAAACAGTATAAAAATGAACACAGACTAATAAAGAGTAAAAAGAGCAAAGAAAGAAAAGAAGTAAGAAAAAGTGTAAAAAGAGAGAACAAAAAGAGAAAGAAGCTGCTTCCGATCACTTCTGCAGCAAATACAATTACAAAATTAACTCTTACTCTGTGATTACAAAAAAAAGCTCACTTTTTTCTATTATCCAATTTTTTTTCTAATCATCAAAACCACAAATCATAAGTGTGTTTTTTTCCGTTTCATGCAAAAAGTCTATAAGGGGTTTCCAGTCAACCATAAATGTAGATGTGGTCTTTCCTCTAATTAAGGAAGTTAACTTAGGCATCTCTGCAAGTTCCAAAATCTTTACCAGCCGTTCCTCCATTGTGGGTAGTGTAAAACCTTTCCATTTTTGAGCATATAATAGTCTCGCTGCAATTGTCATATATAAAAACAAAGTTCCATGACTTTTTTCTAATTGCCTGTCCATTAGTCCCAAAATAAAAGTCTACTTTCCCACAGTTTCTCATGAACAGGTGATAGAAGCAGCCTTATTGAAATGGGTTTTGTTCTCATGCATTTCTTAGAATTTAACAGAAGCATGGAAATCCAGGGAGGCTGTTGGCTGCTTGCGGGGTGCAGGACATTCACCCACATTCATTAGCCCCCGTGTCCCTAAATAAAGAGAAGAACATCACATCACATCCAGGAGGATATCCCTGAAGCCCTCTTCTTTGAAAGAGTTTCTGAAACAAATCTTCTTTCATCCAGTTAAAGGAGAACTGATAGGAAAAAAATGTGCAGCAATTTCTCTGCCTGACTCTTTTGAGCAATCTGAACGACACCATCACATAACATCCCCTAATTTTCACTCTTCATTGCTGCGGCACTCTGGAGTTTAAGATCTACTGGTGAAAAGTAACAGAAAAGCGACAAGGGGAAAATGAGCATCCTGCTTGAAAAAAGCTGGCTTCATTGATGCTTTTGTTGTTGATGTTATTGGATGTTGTAATGCTCTCAAGTGTTGGTAGGTTATCTGCATTTTGAAAAAAAAATCTAATTAAGTTACTAATCTTAAACCTTTTCCAACATGTGAGCAATTGCTTTCAATTACAATTGTATCTTCCTTTGGTGTGCGTTGCAAGGAAAGATGTGGGTTATAGTTTCCTAGCAATGTGCTTGTGTTAAACTTGAAAAACTGGCCTCTGCTGTTATAATATGCCTCTCCTCTAACTGTGCTCTACAGATCTGCCCAGCTACATCTCATCTCCAGGCAACACCATGATAGAAAGTTCAGCTCAGTATAACTAGAAGGTTGGAGAAGGGTGCAGGAAATTCTCATTTCCTTTTTATTCTTTCCAACCTAGTGGGACGTTGGAAAGAAATTAGGTAATGGGGGTTGGAACTCTGTCCAAGCAGGATAATTCTCCAAAAACTGAACAGAACTGGGCTCAATTTGGTGTCTGGAGGAAGCCAACCAAAGAAGGTTTAGTTAAAAATGGGCTGGATCAAACCAGAGGCTGAGATGAAAAACATTCCAGTAAAAATTCTTCAGTGCACCCATATGGGAGAGGCAGTTAGTTGGTTTCAAGCCCTTTGCATAGTCAAGGAAGCAAAAATTACACTTACTTCAATAAGGTGTTTTTAAAACAAGGATTAGGGGGAAAGTATAGAATCTTGGAAACTATGGTAGGAACGTTCAGCCTTTAATGATTAGTAAGTTTATTAAGGTAGAGTCTCTTTAAATTTTTTAATCCCTTCTTCCTGGGCTTGCACTTTTTTCCCCCTTCCTAGCGTTTTTCCCACAGGTGCGGCATCTGCTTTTGTTTTACTGGATCAACCAAATGTTGATCCATTGGTTGCGACAAGAATTGGCCGACCGGCTTATCGCCCAAGCCTGACATTATAGGCTAAGAGAGAGGGACTGGCCCAAAGTCACCCAGCCGGCTTTAGTGCCTAAGGCAGGACTAGAACTCACAGTCTCCTGGTTTCTAGCCTGGTGCCTTCACCACCGGACCAAACTGGCTCTCTTTTTGCAGCTTGGACTGAACTGCCATTTATGAGATAAATGATTAACAGACTTCACTCCCATCTGTTGATTATTTTTAATCTTCCTCCTCTCCCCCTTTCAGCTGTTTCACAATCTCTCAGTTGGGCAGTGGTTCAGAATATGTCAACCCTTTGAGGTAGTCCAGCCAAGAAGCACTAATCTTGAGTGCTGACACTATCTTTATTGTAAGGTTACAGCAACAAAATCTTGCAATTATGAAAGCATTTCTCCCTTCCTTTACTTTTACTTTCCAGACAACTAGGGAGGGTCCCTTCTGAGATGCTTCCCACGCCCCTTTTCCTTCTGAGGGCTGAGATACCGTTTGCCTGATGGTTGTCCAGGCTGTGGCTCTTCCTTCAGTCTCCAAGGTCATTCCCACATATATTACAGAATGCTACTGACTCCTCTAAAGTAAGGCTCCCTCCTGGTCATGTGACTCAGAGAGGCACATACGCAACTGGCCTGTGCTTCCCGATATACACATACATGCAAATGTGCTCCAAAAGCAGCCTAAACAACAGCTGATAGGCGCAAGGACAATTGGCAACACCAGCCAATACCTAAGTTATATTCTTACTTAGTCTTGTAGGGTGACTTTTGCCTGGAAGTTATGAACAATTATTTATTTTAAGGTACTGTGTGATAATGTCCAGTTTAAGCACTGATCGTACGTGAGCAGTTGAGATTTTAGTTCAGTTAGAATAATAGAATGGCAATGCCATAAAATGGATGGTTTCTGGATTTTGAAGGTGATGACCCATTAAACATGGGAATTTCATTTCTCTGTTCGGCTTGCAGGAAAAGAGCCATGGACACATAGGCTCCATGCATTTTATATGTCCATCTGCTTTAAACTCAAGTGCCTTTGCCTTTTCTGGGCATGACTGGAGACGCAGTTCAAGTATTCAGGGGCACTTCTGGCCAAGAATGGTCTGGCAGGTCCCATCCCTGGAGTTAAAGTGTAGGACAGTTTTCCCTATATTCTCCAAGTATGTTAGACCTTCAGCTCTCATAATTCCTATCACTGAGGCCCATCATCCCAGATTCAGAGTTTTTAAAGTTGGACCCTGCTGAGATGGTGAGACCTGAGGATACCATAGGTTGATGATACTTAATGGCTCCTTCATAATCACCACCAGAACTTGGTTGTTGGATAATTTACTACATAGGCAGGTACATATGTATGGATATGCTGGTGTCCTGAATCCTATTCCTGTATGGGGGTTATGCATGTGGCATTTTACTTCATTCTTGCTCACTTTTTCTTTTTTAATCATCAATCCCTTGGGGAATGCAGAAATAGTGATATCCCATTCTTCCCCTTGGTGTGTTGCCACATTTTGTTTACAATTTACAAGCCGATCTTATCAGCCAAGCTAAAGTTACTTCCTTCTAGTTCATTTCACAATGCCTATAGAAAATTTTCCAGCTTGATCTTCCCTACTTATGTAAGTAGTATACCCTTTGTGTACCTGCATTCTATGTGTAAAACAGATAATTCTGCAGCTTTGAAGCACCACATCGTCAGCTGTGCACCCACATTGTGATTGCCTAAAACAACGGTCATAAAAGTAGTGGGGAGGGGAAAAGGGTTGTGGAAGGAGAATTGTGTCAGGTAGGGCAGGACATTGTGTATGACATGAGTGAAGTAATCAACCCCTTGATGGAGGTATAACTCTTGTATAGAAGATCCACCTCAAAATCATTTCAGATATGCACTTCGCTGGCTGTTACTTAGAGAAGGCATATAGATTTTAAACTAAACTTAGGGAGCAAGATTAAATTGAACTGGGCTGGATGTTGGTGGAAGTGGGGAAGAGCCCATTATAATGTCAGGACATTAGATAAGCTGAATTAGAAGAATCAGAGCAGGAATGCAGAATCAGTGAAGTACCAGATGCTGCTGAATTACAACCCCCTCCAGTCCCAGCCAATAAGGCTAATAATGTGGGATGCGGGGAGCTGTAACTCTTCAACATCTGGTGGGTCACAAGTTGCCCATTCCTGAATTAGAGTGATGACAAATCAGCTTGAGACTCTGTGATGTACACTGCTTTCCCAACATTGTAGATGGAGAACATTGTCCAAATCTACCACACTAGTTCTCCATCCTATCCATGTTGTTTTCTTGAATGCTTTCCAAAATGCAGGCATGCTTTTTCATTTCTCAGCCCGCAGACAACATCTGCTGTTTGACAGTCTGGAGAAGTCCTTTTTTACAATTTCCTGCAGCATTTCCTCCCTTGCCTCTTTTCCCCTTCTTCTATTTTTATATTGTTCTGAAACGGTAGATGGAAGCCCAGGTAATTCACAATAGAATCCATTAATATTGGCTATTTTCAGGAACTCAAGGACAATTACTTTCTTCCTTACTAATCCCCCACTGTTTTTTTCCATCTGTGCAGGAGGCTGGAGATGGTAAGAATGCCGTTTTGGCTCTCTGTATTAAATAAAGAACTCCTTTTGCTTATTGCTCCTAAATCTAAACCCTAGCATGGCTGAGAAATCAAACCTGAGCACTCCAGAATCCACGGGCCGGTCGAGATGAGTCACCTAACCAGCAGTTGGCTAACTGATAGCTATTTTCTAATAGGGTTTTTTTTTTATTATTCTTATTGAATGCTTTCTCCCCACGCTTAGCCTTTCCCCCCTTTGTACTTTTAAATCCAGAAGGGCAAATTGAAATCTGAAATATTGTGGCAAGTGTCTTGGTATAGATGTGGGTCAGAAGTTATTATGGCAAGAGGCATCTGCAGGATCTGATGTTTTGGTCAAAAGGACCAAAGAGGGGCTGGGATGTTGGGACACAAGCTTTGGTCCTTTTGTACTGTATGTATGTGGGGTATCATGCACGTGCAAAAAAGGGGCAGAACTGGCATCATAGCAGCATGAAGTTGCTTTTGTCATCTGCCCCCCTCAACCCTCCCTGCCCTGCACAGATGCCTCTGCATACATCACGTTTCTTTTCTGTGAGTTGTGTGTAGTGAGAAAGGGTACTGTATAGGGTCATAAAACAGGACAATATAAAGTTGGGACCTCAACATAGTGTTCACAGGCACAGTTGTCAAGCTTTCTGCTTTTCCTCATGCGCTTTTAATAAACTCAGACAAACAAACTGGGGTACTGAAAAGCATTAACCTGGGATGTTGAAAAGCACCAGTGTCAGGTTCATTTCCCAGAATGCCTTGGTGCCTCTCAAATTTCCCTTCTGTAAAATGGGTTTTGGAGCCACATGCTCTATTTCAAAGAGTGAAATTAATTTCCACTTTTTCTTCAACTCAGCTTCTTGGGTAACTATCTTTGCTTTCAGCCTCCTCTTTATGGGGAAAGATTCTATGTAGCTGACCATGTCCACCATAACTAGCAACGGACAAACTCCTCCTGTAGCAATTTTGTGGGATATGCTGTGTTTTGACTCTATTCTGATGTTAGAAGGCTTTCTGGGTTACGGGATGTAACTGGCGCAGGAAGTGTTAGTCAATTCTCTTCCCATATTACCAAAATGTGTGTGCGCAGCTCGATCGTGTTCCTTCTCCATGGCACTGTTGGTCCTATTTCTATTGTTACTCAACCACAACTGAATAACAGTTTTTTTGGATAGAGTACGTCCTTGATCATAAATGTTTTTCTAAACCTTCTAGGTGTATTATGTCTTCTGCCCCGTAAGAGGATTTTCATCTTCTCCAAACTTGCCTTAGGAGAAGCATGTCTATTACATAAACACTTGTACTACAGTTTATGTCAGCTTTCAAAGTAGGCCAGATCAGGAAACAGACACTACAGGAAATAAGAGAACTCTACTCTATGGATATAGGTTATAATAATAGAGTCTTGAAAATCTGACAATGTTTCCCCTTCCATCTCTCTTATACCAAAGAAAGTCAAGGCAGGGTAGCCTTGAGTTTCTTTCTCATGCATTCCTGATTTCCTGGGCTAAGCTCATGTTTTACTAGTAATTGCTGCATATTTTCTTCAAGGCCATCTCTGTATTCCTCTCCAGTTTGACAGGCAGGCTGCTCTTCTCGAGCTGCTCAGCTGAAGCTGTCCCTGGAGTGGGCAATGTGTTTTCTAAAATTATCTTCCTTACTATAGGAGCTATTTGAAAAAGAATACTCTGAATCAACCAGAACTTTCTGGAACTCTTTACAATGTATTAAACGGAAAACCGCAGTTAATTTATTTGTATGACATTCTATAATAGTGTTTCTCAACCTTGGGAACTTTAAGATGTGTGGATTTCAGCTCCCAAAATTCCCCAGCCAGCATGGGTTCCCCATGGCTGGCTGGGGAATTCTGGGAGCTGGGGAATTCTGGGAGTCTGGGAATTCTGGGAGTTGAAGTCCACACATCTTAAAGTTCCCAAGGTTGAGAAACACTGCTGTATAAGGTCAGTCTTAAATGCTCCAGTTTATGATGTGGGAAGTTGCCAGATGTGAGCAGAAGCCGGGCAACCTAACCAAGATTTGGTTCCAACCAGAAAGCCTTTGATAATCCTTTTGGTCCAGGCAGATATGTTCTGGTCAGTGTGAGTGGCTAGTAATAGTCCAGAACCTAAGACTTGCTGACACTGCCAGACAGAGATGCTAGGTTACAATTCCTATACCTCACCATACAGGGCAGGGCCTAGGACAGGACCCTAATTCCATCTTTGACACTTTCTTTCATATGCAAAAGGTTGCTGGAATGTAATGTCTGGCTCCAAAATGATTGCACGTCTTTGTGTGACTCAGAGGCAGTAGTGATAGTGAAAGCTTCAAATTAGTACCATCAAGGTTAGGCCCCTCTCATAGTTGTTTTTTCTTAGGAAATTGTGGGGCCAATCCTGCCCATAGGTTTTGGAGAACCTCTACCCAGTTAGAGTCCTATTCCTTCTATTTATTTAACAGCCTCTGTGTTTCAAAACTAAAGCTGTGCTGTCATCTGCCTTATTGTTTCTCCAAAGTAGTCTTCCCGTTCTGTTGGAAAAAAAAATCTGAAGATGTTTGAGAATTTCTTTCTAATTACTCTTGATGGTGTCTTTGAGCTTCCTTTCTTGTTGGAGGTGGTGGCAGATCCAGATCCAGATCCAGCTGTTGTGTTCTGGTTCCCTTCTTTCCATCACTCAGGAGCATCTCTGGTTGCTTAATTTCCCAGCTGGAACAAATCTGGTGGGAGGAATCCTGAGGTCTAACTCTGGGTTTTAATGGAATTGTAAGAAGCCATGGAGGCTGCAGGCATCGAAGGGGTGATTGTACATGGAAAGAATGTTCACAGGCATATCTCGACCACCTGGACATTGAAGAAGTGCAAGAAGACCACACTCATTGAAACTCTCCTCTCTTCTGAAAGAAATGTCAAAAGCAAAACCACATCCATCAAACTGAATGAGAAGGACAAGTTGTAGGAGAAGTGTTCCACACCATGCTATTTAATTTTTTTAATGAAAATTTAAAATCTCTGTAGGGTGATACTTGTTCAGACTGGACCTTGAATGCTTCCGAACTCAGCTGCAGCTCCTGATGGGTTCTGATATTTGGCGTGTTTAGAGGAGCTTGTTGCAGCTGGAGATATTCAGCATTATTTCCCAGAATTCTCAACTCCGATAGCCATGCTGGCTGGGGAATTCTGGGAAATGAACTCCCTTGAGTGTAGAAGATGCTAAATTGAAGAAGTCTGAATAGGGTTTCCTTATGAGCTAGCCTTTCTCCCGGGCCAGTGACAATCAGAGATATAGTGGAAATAAGAAATGGGAAAGTGTCACTGCTACATCTATGTCTCTCAGGCTGCCATAACACATAATTTTTAGATATCCTATTCTTATCTGGAGACAATATGAAATAGTAGTACTTCGCAAGCAGATTTGAAGTCCCTTATGTACGAAATCTCAGATGTTAACAATGCTTGCAATAGGGGTTTGTTTGGAGCTTGGTCTCATAAAACACAAAAGGCTATAAATATCCATATGATGGGAGGAGAGCAGGATCCCACTTCCTCCATCAGGTGGCGTGTGTGATTGTGTGTGTGTGTGTGTATTGATCAAGAGCTGTGAACTTCCCTTCTGCAACTTTAAGCCAGGAGAAGATGGCTTGTGGGTCTGATCATGTTCCATCAAGCAAACAAACAAACAAGTGTATTTTAATGGTTGGTGCAGCTGATATGCAGGAATGAGATATATCTTGCAAAAATAGTGCCATCAGGAATGGACTTCAGAGAAGATGTTCAGGGCTTCACTCATTATGGCATGATCTAGTAGCTGAGGAGTTGGGCGTACCCTGGAGGACCAACGTCCAAGTCCCTGATAACTGAAGAGTTCACTGGGTAATTGTGGAAATGAAATGAAGTGAACATCTCCTTGTGCTCCTAAGAAAAAAGTAGGATATCGTTGCAGTCATAAATAAAACAAATATCATGAGTAGAAAAAAACCTAGTTGCAGTAGGGCTGATGTGGCATTTAGGGACAAGTGGAGTAAGACATGTTACTATCCAAACAACATCCTTTCCCCTCCATTTGCTAAAATCATGAGGTCCAGAATATGAAACTCTGATGTTTGAATGCATAAAATCCCTTCTGTCTACTTATAGACCATATAATTATAGTAGTGCCTCTGTTACACGTTGTTCTGCTATGAAGCCAGTTTGATGTAGAGGTAAAGGTTTCCGATTAAAACTTGGGAATTCAATTCTCTAATTGGCCACAGAGCTCACTGGGTGATTTTGGGCAAGTCACTCTCTCTAGCCTACCTCAACAGGGTGGCGTTTTGGAGGTAAAATTAGGGGAGACCCTAAGGCAAGTTGCTTAAACTGTCTGAAAAAAGGCAGGATATAAATGGAAATAAAAATACTTCAGTAACAGTAATAATAACAATAACAACTATGGCCTTTGTCATTATCCCACTAATAGGCAGATAAGTGGATAATAGAAGAGGCAAACTTGGGTTCTCCTTCAGTTACAGGAGAGTAGATGTTAGCTGAATATTTAGGAGCTATTATTAGAGAGAGAGAGGAGGCTGGCAATAGCACCATGTATTTCAAGGTAATCTAGTCCTAAATACCAATTTGTTTGCTTATTTTTTTACATATAAATTTATTAATTTTTTTAAAGAAAGAACATAAAATGAATAGAAACTAAAATAGAGTCAGAAAAATAAAAAAAAAGAAATCAAAGAAAGAGCTAAAAGTAAAAAAGCAAAGAAAGAAAAAAGATAAAAATAAGTAGCTTCCAATCTTCACAGCAGCTGTAAGTACAATTATAAGTTTACCTCTTACTCTATGGTTACAGCATAACTCTATTTTTAATATAACCTGTTCTTTCTGATCATCAAAATCATAAATCATAAGTTCATTTTTTTCTGTTTCATGCAAAATGTCTATAAGGGGTTTCCAGTCAGCAATACATGTAGATATTGTCTTTTCTTTGATCAAAGAAGTCAATTTAGCCATCTCAGCAAGTTCCATCATCTTCACCAGCCATTCCTCTATTGTGGGTAATGCCAAATCTTTCAATCTTTGTGCATACAATAATCTCGCTGCAGTTGTCATGTACAAAAACACAGTTCCATGACTTTTTTCCAGCTGTTTGTCCTTTAGCCCCAAAAGAAAAGCCTCTGGTTTCAATTGTACATTAATCTTCAAAATCCTCTGAATTAGTGTATGTATTTGAATCCAAAAGTTTCTGGCTTGTGTTTGCTTCTGTCATATATTTATACCCCACCTGTTGTTTAGGAGTTCAAGGTGACTCTCTCCTCCTATTCTGGGAGTTGAAGTCCACACATCTTAAAGTTGCCAAGGTTGAGAAGCTCTGTTCTAGGCAGACTGTTCCAGTCCTTCACATACAGATCGTCCTCATTTAGCGACTGCCTTGTTTAGCAATTGTTCGCAGTTACAACGGTGATGAAAAAGTAACTTTGCGACCAGTCCTCCCATTTATGACCTTCCTAAGTCTATAAAGCAAAGGAAAGCTGAGGCAAAATCATAGAATCGTGATATTTCGCTTAGTGACTGCTTCGCTTAACGACTGAGTTGCCCATCCCAATTGTGGTTGGTAAATGTGGACTACCTGTATAAGGAACCCCTCCAGGATCTTGGAGTTTAGAATATGAAAAATATTCAGTTTCACCAAGGAGAATCTTAACAGTTTTTCCCATGTCAGAGTAATCTGTCCACAGTTCTTAAACAGATTTCCCCGGGCCCTTCCTATTAGAGCATCAAATCAGAAACAGAATGGAAAGCTTAGTGGAATTGTTCCTGGAGAAGGGACTGTCAGGGAACATGCAGCTGCATGTCAAAGAGAAATAAAGTTGATGGCCTCGAAATGATATCTTAACAGTGGTGCATTCAGGCCACGGTCATGAGGCGGAAAGCTCGTCTTCATTCAGAATGAGAAGGAGGGGTCCAAAATCCAGCAGGGCGGGCTTCTCACATTTTAAATAATTGAAATGATGCGCGCCAGGCTCTGTGTGCATGCAGCCTGCTGCAAAACTCAGGAGGCAGAATCTGAAAGTGCTGCACCATTGTACCGAAAGCAAAATTAGAGTCAAATGTTGAGTTTTGCAGCCATGTTCGTGGAATCAAAGGGAACGGTGTGGTTGTTGCCTGTGTGGGTTCGTGGTGTGCACAACACCTAATGAGCTAGAAGGCTACGATCATGTGCTTTGTGAGGCTCACAACAGAGGCTAGCACCCTTTTTTGATGCTTGGAGCTTTTGTGTGCAGTGGTGTAGTGGCAGAAAGAAAGCAGAGCTTGGAATCACACCACATGGTGACATTTTCTCAGCTTCACTCTTTATTTATTTATTTGCTAGATTTATGTCCTGCCTCTTGTACAGGGGCTCAGGGCCACGCATACAGCGCTCTCTGTCCTTTCTATTTTTTCCCCTGCCACAACCATCTTGTGAGGTAGGCTGGGCAGAGAGGAAGTGACTGGCTCAAAACCACCCAAAGAACTTGCATGCCTTAGACCGGACGTAACCTCTACACCACATCTCCTCTCCAGAAAACATGCTGAATCTTGCGCAAGACCAAGACATCAGGATATTGGGCATTTGTAATAGTTGGACTCTCTTAACGCTGTTAGGGTGACTTAGTTTATTTGATCGATATTAAAAAACATTGGCAAAGATGCTCTTGAGGGGGCCACAGGTATTACAGGCCTCCGTGGCTCTAATCAACCAGGAAAACTAACCCAAAGGAAAGGCAGAATTACTTGGGGAAAGGCACGCAGACTGAAGAGGAAGCCATGGTGGCTAAGAACTGCTGCAAAATGGCCTGGTTGATGTTCACATGCCTTTTGGTCAGGTTAGAGCTGGGGAAGAATCACCCCACACTTGCACTGCCGGTGACACTGGCCAGGGACGGTCCCCGCGGGAGATTCACTGGACTCCTGCCGTTGCTGATCCGCAGCTTCCCGAGGCCCTGTGTGTCCCCCTCTGTGACTGCTCTGCGATCAGCTGCAGGAAGGCAAGTGAGGGGAAGACCCCCAGCCTTTCTCTCTTTTTCATTTTTCAGCAGAGATGTCGCAAAAGTCTCATGGAAGAGCCTCCTCCAGCCTAAAAACCAGTCTGGAGTTGATACTAATACAGCCACTCTAGCTTTTTTCTTCTCCTCCTCCTCCTCCTCCTTTTTCAAGGCTATTCTATTCCCCCCCCCCCCCGCCCCATGTATTGTTTTGAGCTCAGCTGGAGTTGAATTTGGAAGCTGATCTTCAGGCAAAATCACTCCAGCAGCCCATCTCTTGAGAGTGAGCGGTTCTTCAAGGCAGGCGTCTTTAGGAAACCAGGGTGACGTCCAAGGGCAACAGCAGCGTCATGGTTTTGTCATGCAAATGGCACAATTATGTACTGACACAGTCCTGCCCGACCCAAGCCTGCAAATTGTGTCATTTGCATCATGACTCCCACGTTGTCACTTGCACCCTCCGGCAGACCCCCGTCCATTCGAAGCCCTTTCTGGATAGGCGAGAAGAACCCGGGAAGATGGCATCTGTCTCCAACGCATCTGGTATGATCACGCGAGTCTAAAGGGAGGAGTGAGTGTTTTGCCCTCGCAACCCCCAGGACTGTATATATTTATACATATTCAAATCTGACTTTTAACACCTTTTCCATGGCCTACTTTTGCTAAAGTTGCTTTTTAATTATTGATGGAAAGGCAATAGACAGCCGTGCTTTGAGATGCAGGGTTTAGGGAAAGAACAGAGCGCTGTTTGTCAAGGCAAAGGAATACATTTGCTTAAGCAAAAAATTGGCAACTTTGGGAAACAACCTTGGTGCTGGATTTGATGCGCAGCGAGGTGCTGGTGATTTTGTTATTCTTCTCTTTAAAGAGCAGTTCAGGCCAGAGAGCATCCAGAGGGAATGATCAAAAAAGTCAAGATGGGGGGGCAGTGCATATAGAAATGCGCATAAAAAGCCAGCTGGGTGACTTTGGGCCAGTCACTCTCTTTCAGCCCAACCCACCTCACAGGGTTGTTGTTGTGGGGAAAATAGGAGGCAGGAGTATTAGATATGTTCGCTGCTTTGAGTTATATATAAAAAAGGAAGACACAAAAATAATAATGAGGCAGAGGGGGGTTAAGAGCATTGATGGCATGGTGGCAGCCGCCATTTTGACTTTTCTGACCAACCCTGCAGATGTTGCTGCCACGGACCCCATCTCAGAAAGGAGGCTGAGCTAGAAGAAAGCCTAAATGTGATTGTATTAACTTTAACCTTATTTACATTAATTAATGACCATCGTTACGATTATCCCTCATGTACGGAACAATTTTGCAATTTAGCGGTGGTGGCGGGGGGGGGATTCTGGGAATCCAAGGTTTTGTTGGGGAGGGGTTGTGTGTGACTCCTCACTGATTTTCCTGGAATTTTAAAAGAGTATTTTCTTTGCACATTAGCCTAGCCAATTCAGAAAAACAGATTCATGCAGAGCCTGACATCTTCCTGTCCTTTTTCTCTTAAGCGGTCACTCGATAGGTAAAGCTTCTCTGTAAAGAGCACAACATTGTGCCCTGTCAGTAACTCTAGATCTCATGGCATTCACAGTCCATTTCAAAAGTTGATATTCAGCTGGGCAAAGGCCCCCGTAACTCGTCTGTCTGTGTATTCTCTGTTTGAGTTCTCTGTTCAAAAAGACCTTCTGATTCTGAGCTGGACCACCTGGTTCCTCCAGATGCTGCCAGACACTGCTTTCATGGGGAAAGGATGCCCATCAATAGCTCTGCCAAGTTTCAGCCAGCCCTGTAGCTCTCGGTTTGGGTAGCCGTCTGCCTGGCAGTGATTAGCAGATGATGCTTCTTAGTGTCATGGCATCAAAGGCCTCACCTGTTGATGTTGGCCACTTGGCCAGATTGCAAGAGCAGAAGAAGCCCTTTTAGTCCACGTCAGCCGTTCTCCAGGAATCTCACAAGAATCGTCCCTTCTGTTACAGCAGTCCCTTGGCTGTTTTCACACAACACTCAGAACCTGGGTTAAAGCAACAATTTTTACTGTGTTCCTATCACATACTATGCTCAAATAAAGAATCCGGTTCAGGGCTTAAAAGGGAAGGCTACATCTGCAGCATATGCTGTGAAATGGCTGAGTTTCCTACAATCTGTCATGCCTTTTCCAATTTAAACCTAGCCCAGTGTGATGTGTGAACGTAGCCAGTGATTCTTATCAAGAATTTCTCGGCCAGCCTTTCTGAAGCTAGTGCCCTACAGAGGTTGGATGTTTTAGCAAAATTCTGGTTGGGTTCGAGTAACACACTGGGCCACAACAAAGTAACCAAGGTTAAAAATAACCAGCATGGATATATTGTGTGAATGTCGTCACTGTGTCTTGAATTGACTCAGCTAGAAGCCAATCTAAATATTAGAATGTTTTCCTGGCATATTTCTTAGGGATCTGTGGATCAGTGGCATTGTAACCAATTTTACTGTTCACATTAGCACAACAATATGCTGGACTATAAATTTTGTTTGATAGGATTTTTTTTTTTTAACCCAAAAAATCTGTAATATAAAATCGCATCCATTCTTGTTTGCAACGTTCTCTGACACAGAGAACTTTTCTACACATTTTCTCCTATTGTAATGTAAATTTGGCTGAGATTCTTTTTTTTAAGCATATGTTTCCTTGATGTCATTTTTTGTTATGTAAATTCCCTCTGCCCTGAGGTCTTTTTCGATAGAAATACTGTACTTCTTTTAGGGCACAACTTTAAAAAACACACATTTGGGGGGGAGGCTTATGGTGGTAGGGATTTTTCATCTGGGTTTTTGACGATCTATTTATGTGGTTGCTAGGAGTCAAAAACAACTGGATGGCACATAATCAATTCATTTCTTTGACATCTTTACCATTCAATATTTGATGATGTGACAACTTTTCCATAGTGCCTATCTCAGTGGAAATGTTCTCATTTCATACCACAGTTGAGTTTTCCATGTGGCGCCACTGGTTCTGATCATAACATGCAGTGGCAGCCATAAAGGAATGGTAAGGGGAGGTCAGACTGATAAAAACAAAGTTGTGATGTCATAGCAGAAGCTCCACTCCTATGCATGATGTCACATGCTCACCCCATTGCATTGTGATGAAAGGGAGGATTGCTGATACCTTTGATGGCCCAACATTTAAAGTGTTAAATGAGATGATTGGGTAGAGCTAACCCGTTTGACCCAACTAATCTGATCACATATCTCCAAATGTTTGGAAACACGTAGAGTTGAGTTTTCTACCCTCACTACCGTCATGGTTGAGTGAAAAAATAATTTCTGCAGAAATCTGTGAAACGGTTCTAAGCCTTTTGTCATTAAGTGCAAATTTGCATGCCAAATTTAAGAAACAAATGAACATTATTTTTCAGAAATCTTGTATGTTTGCAACTTCTGCAAATGAGGTCAACGGGGAAAAATGATAGCAACCTGGGTGCTGTGGTCTCTGCTGTGCTCCACAAAGTGCTGAAAATATTCAATCCTTCTGCCTTCTGATATCTTCAGCAAGCCTTAGCTGAATTTGTTTTTGCAGCTTGAAGATCTAGAAATTTGATTTAAGAGAAAAATAATGTTGGGGATCTTAGGGAGCTGTCAGACTACATTTTTTCACTTTTTAAAAACACTCCGCTATAGAATACTGATCAGTACCCAATTCTGTCTTCCATTTAGCAACAGCCTTGTCACTAAAAAAAAATTAAATTTGTGGGTCTAGTTACATTAAAACAACAACAACAACAAAAATACCTCTTGGACTTTGGGAATTCTATAAATCCAAAGACTTTTATCATTGGAATAATAACAAGTAGGTTGTTAAATTTTGTTGCAGATATTAAGCCAAAAATGACAGCTGCCTTTCCCCATCTATCTTGGCTCACTGCCGTTCACAAGAGGAACTCAGGTGTTTACTGCTCTCAGATAGAGAGTGGCATAATTACTCTGTCTGGACTATACAGCCAAGAGAGGTTTGCAAGTCACTGGTCAAAAAAATGTGGTGTGTGTCTGTGTGTGTGTGTGTGTGCTTTCAGACATCTGTAAGTAAACCAGCAAGGATGGGAGCCAGAAAACAAGGGAGGTTTCCGTACTTCTAGTCTCAATGTTTTGTCTGTAAAATGGAAGCAACATTTTACTTCCATTTACTTCCATTTACATCTGCTTCCATTTTACAGACAGAAAACTGAAGCCAAGGCATATTAATTGCCCTGGATTTTGTAGCACCAGTCGTTGTTTTCAGTAGAAGTTGACACCTGATGGATCTTCTCTAGGTGTGGAAGCTAACCAAGGACAGCCTTTGTTAGTAGTTTAATGGGAGATTATCAGGCATCCTCAAGGTGGTATGTTATACTGGGGATTCCAGAATCATTCCAGAAGAAGGCAGTTGGCCAACTACTTTGGTACTGATACCATGAAAATGATACACCGTAGATGCATCCATGAAATCACCAGTAGCTGACAACAGAAATGATCCAAATAATAATAAGCAATCCAAATTTTAAGAAATTAATTTCTTGAAATACTGGACATTGAAGAAAGTGAAATGGAACGATTCTGCCAGGAATGTTGTATTGGCATATCTGTTTGAAGTCTGGATTTAAATCTCTGAGTGTTCAACCTGGTTTGTAGTACTATGTTGTCAAAAAAACTTTTATGGGGCACCTCAGCTTTTAACAGCTACATAGCAGACAGGTCTAATATGGTCCTCTCCCAATAGAAAATACTTACCTGCTGAACTTGGTTAGCATGAACGGGAAAGGATTTAGTTCCCTTAATTAAACAGGAGAGCTGATTCAATAATAACGTTTGAGATTTGAGGGGAAAAATATGGGAGACACTGACATGGACAAATTTCATAAATTCTGTGATTCAATCACAGGGCACTCATGGAAAAGCAAGCCACCAATTTCAGGGCACTCATGGAAAAGTAAGCCACCATTTGCCAGTTCAGATTGTTACTTTGCTTGTTTGTTTTGAGGTGTTGTGGTACTTGACATCTTCTGGAGAAACATGCAAATATTCATCAGTTTCCTAAGAAGCAAAAAGTTTCCTTTTTCTGCGTACGGAAACAGTGCTGTCACCCTCAGGTCCATGAACCCAAAGTTCCAGTAGTGAAACTTTTGGCTCTGCCAATAATGTATATAAAGAGTAAACTAAAATGTTAGTTGAAGATTCATGTTTTCTGTTCTATTCTCTCTCTGTCTTTCTTCTACTCATTAACAAATAGAATTGACACAAATGAAATTTTGGGATGCTTGATGTTTTTATGGGAGAAGGAACCTTATCAGTTGCCGCTTTGCTCCCCATGCATGATAATCTGAACTGTTTTACCCAACTCTACCCAAGAGGCAAGAACTCTTGTTCCTTGCTCAGTGGGACTAAGATAAGTGTGTAGCCTAAAGTCTTTGAGTGACTACCTCCCCCTCAAGGAGAGAGGTTCTGCTCCCCTGCTGAATGCCATTCAAAGTTATGGATAGGTGTGAAAGAACGCCTGTTGGATTTGGTAGTGGTCAGAGAGCCCCATGTTGCTTCATGGTGCCCTTGTCTGGTCTTGGAAGCTAAGCCTGGTTACTATTTGGATGAAAGATCCCCAGGGAATACCAGGGCTTTGATCTAGATGTGGGATGTTGAAGGAACTTCCTGGAAGAAGACAGCTGCAATCTCCTTCTCTATTGCCACCAAGAAAACTAATGGGCAATTCCATGAAGTGACCAGAAGTGGACCTCAGCTTGAAGCCAACTGCCTTATATGCTCTAATACATTTCAATACCTAGGGGCGATCTTAGGAGCCACTTGGGTGCAATGATAAAATGCATGGTGGCTTAGCTTGCATGAGATGCCTGACATTAAATAAAACACAATTGCTGTGTCCATTTAACTTGAGATACCCAACAAATAATCCCTTATTATTCTAACAGCTGAGGATGGTGAGGTGTGGTTCCCAGGCTAGATGGAGCCATTATATTTCTGCACTTTCCAAGGCTATCAACAACCCACCAAGTATCCATTAATTCAGAAGAGCAGGAGGAAGAAGCATAGATATACAAAGTCTCTGACTTCTTTGCACTGCAGTGGGCAATCCACTGTTGTGCTCGAGGCTTTATTTTTGTCTGCAATTAAAATTTTAATTTAGCCTGGATATCTTGGTGTCTTCTGCCAAACTTAGCTGGGAGCATAAATGTCTGGAGGCTTATGATTTACTGCCAATTTCAGGTGTGAAGCCTGACAATGTGATTGTAACTCCCATTGCTAGTGGGGTAACAACCATTGCCTAAGATTGAAGTATGGGCACAGATTCTCTTCTACCCCACTAACCTTTGATCAAGTCACC